>NW_012107286.1:607735-670881 GCF_000951045.1 Mandrillus leucophaeus
TTTTTTTTTTTTTTTTTTAAATAATCTCTACTTCCCAGAAGGAAAAGTGAAAGCTAGATGCTCTGATTTCCAAAAAGAAATGGCTCAATTTGGGTCAAGGCTGTGGGATTCCACTTCAGAGGCAGGCTTTCCCTTCCAGTTTCTTCACTCCATACACACTCCATATCCTCCCTCCACACTCACTCCCACCTCCCCAAGTAGATGAAACTGTGTTTTCTCAGAAGGTAATCTTTCCAGTTCTGATTATAATGTGTGATTGACAGGCATCATTAGACCGCATAATACCTGGGAGTCCTGAAGTATCGGTTGCATATCTTTTACAGTATGCTTGTAATGTTAATATCTGTTAATAAATAAAATAATAAATTCATAATTTAATGTATCCTGAATCACAACGTCTTTTATATACATCTGAAAAATGAGACATAAATGGTCAAGATATGTTTTTAATTTAAACTAGAATGATTGCTTGGTGTGGTTTCTTGAGCGTTTTTAACTGCTTATGATAACCCTGTGACTCCACAGAGATTGACGAGCTGCAGGTTATACACTACTTCCAGACAGTTTGGGGATTTACTGTCTAGCTCATCTAGTTCTGCTTTTTAAAAGGCATGTAGGACTTAAACCATCAAACAAAATCAAGAATGGATTAGAAAATGGGATTTGTTTCCATGCAAGCTGTATCAAATGCCAATCCAGCGGATCTTCCCTAAGCTTTGTAATATACCTGCAGAACATGATCATATTTAGGGTTCTTGTTCAGGACCCTATGATTAGAATATGTTCTGTTGAACTGCTGCACATACTTAGCTTCACACTTTATACAGGTATAGCTGTGAAGATTAAGGACATGTGATCCTTCCTCAACTTGGTAACTGAAAAAGATCTCAAGGGTGGTATTGTATGATCTGTCAATCATACATTATAATTCAGAACTGGAAAGATTATCTTCTGAGAAAAGAGCTTCATCTACTTGGGGAGGTGGGAGTGAGTATGGAGGGAGGGTGTGGAGGGTACAGGGGGTGAAGAAACTGGAAGGGTAGGTCTGCCTCTGAAGTGGACTTACTTTTACTTTGTCTAACTCTTGCTAATGAAAAGCTAATTTTGACTTGTCTTTAAATTGGATGAGCTGCTGGGGAAGCTTCTTTTGTGAAATTCAGGAGGTATGGAGTGGGAGAAATGGGTGAGAGGACCCCCAGCTGCAACTAACCTCAAGATTGACCAGCTATGATTAAAACAATAGGGACCAGGTGTGGTGGCTCATGCCTGTAATCCCAGCACTTTGGGAGCCCGAGGCAGGCAGATTTCCTGAGTTCGAGACCAGCCTGGCCAACATGGTGAAACCCGGTTTCTACTAAAAATACAAAAAATGAGCCAGGCATGGTGGCGGGCACCTGTAATCCCAGATACATGGGAGGTTGAGGCAGGAGAATCATTTAAACGTGGGAGGCAGAAGTTGCAGTGAACCAAGACCACACCACAGAACTTCAGCCTGGGTGATTGACCAAGACTCTGTCTCAAAAAAAGAAAAAAAAAAAATACATATATATACACACACACACACGCGCTTGCACGCACACACACACACACACATATATACACACGTATATATATATGTGTATCACACATATATACACACATATACACACGTATATATATATGTGTATCACATATATATACGTGTGTGTGTATATATATGTCACCAAGTTTTCCTGGTTGGTGCACACTACCCTGTATTTTCTCTACTAGATAAGATATGCCTGCCAGTAAAATTTAAAATTTGACTATTTCCTTCATTGCAGAAAGTTCTGTTGGATTGGCTGGTCTATTGGTATCTACTATTTGGTTTGTCTGGTTTTAGGTATTGAAGATATTGTAGTAAGCAAAACAAAGCCAATAACATACCAGGCACTGAAAATACTAATAATGAGTATTTAATAGGTCTTAGTTTTAGTTACCATCATCGTCTACTGAATACCAACTCTAAGTAGTATACTGTACCAGGAACTGTGGAGATTTTATAAAGTAGTTTAGTATGCAGTTTATGTCCTCTAAGGTTTACAATCTTTGTGGGAAGATAGAACATCTGTCTTAATATTATAGGACAAACAGCAAAACAAGTCAATTACTCTACTACATATTTCCAAAGACATTGATTAATCTAGTCATTTCAGGTGCAAACTCATGATAGGTCACCCTATATTGTAATGGGGACAAAATTATTCTGTTCAAATGAATTGGCACCATAAGTATCAAATAAGTGCTCTGAAAGTTCAGAAAGAGGTCACTTTTGGCCAGGCACAGTGGCTCATGCCTGTAATCACAGCACTTTGGGAGGCTGAGGCGGGAAGATCACCAGAGGTCAGGAGTTCGAGACCAGCCTGGCCAACATGGCAAAACCCTGTCTCTGCTAAAAATACAAAAATTAGCCAGGCATGGTGGCACACGCCTGTAATCCCAGCTACTTGGGAGGCTGAGGAGAATCGCTTGAACCCAGGAGGCAGAGGTTGCAATGAGCCTAGATCACGCTACTGTACTTCAGCCTGGGAGATAGACTCCATCTCAAAGAGGTCACTTTGATGAAATGGTCAGGACAGGCATCAGGATGTATGCCTTTAAGAATAGGAAGAATTTTGATTAGAAATAATAAGGAAAGGTCAGCTTCCTGCTGATAGAATGAATGGATGGTACTAAATGTAGGGAAATGGAATAAGCAAAGTTTGTATCATGTACTTTGTGTTGGATTCTTATGTAATAAGATATAAAAATTTTTATTTCAAATATGCATATCATAATTTACTATTAACAATTGATCAATCAGTAAAAATCTCTTAATTTGGAGTAGAGCTACATTTCGGAAGAAATTCCTTAAAATTCTTTACTCTTGAATCAATATGTACCTATGTACCTTCATGAAGATGCCCAATTGATTTGGACCAACTTTCTCAATAGCTTATTTACCTATCATTGGCTGCTAAGGTGTTGATTCGGAGAATACCTTCCTTAAGATGGATTCCTCTTGTTTTCATTAAGAGGATGAGGAAAGTGGTGATTTCTGAACATAATTGAATTATGACTACTTTTGGTTCTAAGGAAATTTCCTAAAGAGCTTTTATTTTTCTATGTAATTTTTAATTCAATTATGACCAAATGTTGAATTTTTACTTTGATTTTCTTTTCTTTTCTTTTGAGACAGAGTCTTGCTCCGTCTCCCAGGATGGAGTGCAGTGGTGCAATCTCTGCTTACTGCAACCTCTGCTTCCCAGGTTCAAATGATTCTCCTGCCTCAGTCTCCTGAGCAGATGGGATTACAGGCATAAGCCACTGTGCCCGGCTAATATTTTATATTTTTAGTAGAGATGGGGTTTTACCATGTTGGCCTGGCTGGTCTCGAACTCCTGACCTCAGGTGATCTGCCCGCCTCAACCTCCCAAAGTGCTGGGATTACAGGTGTGAGCCACCGTGCCTGGCCCTTTTACTTTGATACTGAATAAGAGAACTCTGTTCTACTTCTTTATATTGTTATGTGGTTTGCTGGACCTCAGTAAACTTAAGTTATACAACTAACTTCTGAATTTGGTACAACTGAATTCTCACAGCACTAGGATAGTTGCTGGACAATTTAAATACATTTTTCTATATCTAGACCCATTAGTTGAGACACTCCAATAAGGCATTTTAAAAAGTCTCTTGTAGTTTTAGTTGGGCACCTATTCCCCGTATCTACTTAACAAATATTGGCTGAGTGAGTAAATGAATGGCTTAAATGAGTGAAATGTTTCTATAAACTAAATATGGCAATTTAATGAGAAAATTACCAATTCAAATGACCTCTCAGTAGCCATGTAGTTTTGTGAAATCTGCAGGAAAACCCAAAAGAGGAGGTAGCAGCTTTTAATAGCATAAAATGACCTAGGCCACGCTTCGGGTAATTAATTCACAGAGGTAGACAAACATTGGCAGTAGACCTGGTGAATCTTCATTTCATTAAACAGTATCAGAAGCTAGATGGAAGGCACCAGATGCTGAAATAAATTTTCAAAATCTAGGTGGTGTAAAAACTGGTTATTAATTTCATGGAAAATATGTGCCATGAATTAGAATAATAGACTTAAAAAACTTTAGAAATTATACAGTAAAACAAATCTCATTATTTTCTGAGTGATTGAATTCCTTAGAGAAAACTGGATTGAAAGTAAGATTTGTCCATATAATTTTTGATCTCCTTTGTCTGTGCTAACAGGAAAGTGATGTGGAAAACATTAATGTTAGGAAATTTATTTATTAGAACTGTTAACAGAAACTTTGAGGATGACTTTTGGATAATCCCTTGGCCATTGTCTCTCTTCAAATAATGCTTTCCTTTACTTGATTTGAAACATTTTACATTTAGACTGGATTTTCCTTTATTTAAGATTAATATCAGAATAATGTGTGGAATAAAAATTATTTATTTTAGTTCAATAACTTGAGTGTGCTTTTTTTTTTTTTTACAATTTTATCAGAATAAGTAGAGTCCTCCAGTTATATTCAGGGAATCTCAGAGAACATATATCATGTGATCAGTTTTAAGGTTCATCCAAATAGAAATAAATGTTTTAGGTCTGCATATTTTCCTTATTGCCTCTTTCAGAAATGAGTTCATTACCTAACTTATTGCTAAAATACTCAGTTCCTGACCATATCCCTTTACATGCCAGATTTGGAATTCGCAGGCCTGGTAACATGGCAGGCCCTAGGCATAGTTCACAAAACTGAAATACAGACAGAAGCATACAGCACCAGACAATGGTTCCTCCTGCTACTACATCAAGTGCAATCTTGTCACCGTGGCCCTTAATGCCATCTGCACGGATTCTAGTTAATTTAACCAACGAATCTCCCTGTCTTTACAAGGTATTCTGTCATTCACATACGTCATATCAATCCCTTTTTCCAGCTCTTTACTTATGTTCACCTGGCCTGGAATGTTTCTTTATTCTTGTAAAATTTACCTGTTTTTCAAAGCCCAATTCAAGACCTGTCACCTCACTGGTCATCAATAGAACCAAGCTATAATTGGCTATAAAATGGAAGGAGTTTTCTGTATTATGTTATTCAGCTTGGTCTTTAATTATGCATTCTGCTTGTAAAATACTGCATATGTTTCAAAGCCCATCACAAGTGAATCTTTTTGGAAGGCCTTTCCCACAATGCTATCACTCATATGAAGTTCTTTAGCAAAAGAGTCTATTAAAGTTAGTTGAATGCCTGTGATCTGTCATCCTGTATTTGACTTTCAAGCATTTTTCCAAACTCGGTTAGATATCAACTGCCCTGGAAAGACATGTTTTTATCCCAAAGGAACATTCCCTTAATATAAGTTCTTATAGCATGCAGTATGTTTTCACAGCACATATACTTTTATTTAATTGTGTCTCCAATCTTTTATATTGTGCTCTTTTAGCTGCACTGTGTTACTTGTTCATTACTGTGTCCCTAATACCAGCCACAGATATGATGCCTGAACTAAAATGGGTAATCAATAAAATTGCATGTTTGTTGGATGTCTCAAACTGCGAGTCCTCCATCTCCAGTAAGATTAGGCTACTAGAGAGTTTCCTTTATGTGTCCTTTGTGTTTAGCATAGAGGCTTATATACAGAAGACATAATAATTATGTATTTCCTTTTTCTAAGAGACTCTAGCTAAGTAGGAAAAGAGACAGGAAATGCTAATAATATTAGAGGAGATTTAATGGACAGTAGATATTTCCAGGCTTTTGGGGGCCTATTTTTTTTCTGGGTCCCAACAATTTTAGCCTTGCCTCATCCACTTAGAAAAAGAGTCATCCTTTCTATCCACATGTTTATAGGCATTTCATTATTTAATTGTCTAGGTTTGCAAAAGTAAATAACCCCCCTTGCTTGGTTAATAATCAGAAGACGAGTGGATGACCCCACTCTGCTGTTACCACTGCTCTCTCATCCTTCATGTATTCAGTAGCTATTTTATCTCATCATGTATTTCTCAGTCATTTCCTGAGACTGCTCCAATTCTCAAGTAATACCAGTGATAGCCTAGGGCAGGAGCCACCTTAGGAACCACTGCCTTTTCTTTTTCTTTTTTTTTCTTTATTCTTTATAGGGTCCTTTTCTCTCCATCAGATTTTCAGGTAGGAGTATCACACTTAATGCTAGAAGTTAACAACTCTATAGTGCTACCTATGTGGATATACTTAATATCTTAGAATGCACAAGGTGAAATCCAACAAGATCAGGGAAGGAGTATAGAAATCTAGAGGAATCTAGAAGTATCCACTGTCACTTGCTTTCTCATTTTCTGTCTTCAGCCCTTTATAGTGGCCAAAGTGCAGACCCCAAAGCAGGTCTGAGTCCTTACTCTGTACCTCAGGTTTAGCCTCAGGTATGCCAGACAGTCCAGGCCCCAGCTCTGAAATAGAGCTCGAGGACTTGGGGTACTCTTGACCCTAAACACTATCCTGATACATATTGGAGGGTTATGACAACAATGATCAGTGAAAAAGGTTTGATACTCCTTACAATGGAAACAGTAATTATCTTGGGGTTCTTATCTCTTTGTATCTTAGACGTTTTTTTTAATTCTTGAAGCCAGTGGCTTGGTACTTAACCTCCTTTCTCCTGGATTTCTGGTTTATTTAACCAGAGGTGCATGTTTCTTTTGGCAGGCACAGATGATGCTGGTCACTTGGTTGGATTAATGCTACAGTTCTCAGTAAAGCTTTCAATAACATGCTGTGCTGAACGGCTCCTTGGGCATTACTTATCCCAGTCATTGCTTCAGAATTCTTCTTATTCCCAAGTTGGACTTTCTCCCAACTACTAAATTTGTCCATTGCTCCTGGAGAACACTGAAAACGTCTTTGTCTATCACGATGCTCAAAGGAATGCCAGTTCACCTGGAGGGGAAGTAAAGGAGGAGCCCAACAGGGGGATTAGTGTGCATTTGTTAACAAATAACCTGTTCTTCTATGGAGAAGAGGCCCATGATAGGTCAGGTCTTTAAGGGTGGGCCTGGCCCAGGCCACGTCTTCTGTCAGTGAATCCTATGGTGAGTCATAGGATCATGGGATTTGATTATTTCTTTGTATTAACATGTGATAGCATGTTCAGAGAAGAGGAAGAGAGGATTAAAAAAAACCCCAACTCCTAAATAGTAACCTAGAAACTGTTTATCTATTTTTGGAATATAACCTATTCTTCACATGAAACTGAATTCTAGTTCTGTTGTGTATGTGTGTGTGTGTGTGGTGCGGGGGTCTTTACTCTTGTAAAATTTACCTGTTTTTCAAAGCCCAATTCAAGACCTGTCACCTCACTGGTCATCAATAGAACCAAGCTATAATTGGCTATAAAATGGAAGGAGTTTTCTGTATTATGTTATTCAGCTTGGTCTTTAATCATGCATTCTGCTTGTAAAATACTGCATATGTTTCAAAGCCCATCACAAGTGAATCTTTTTGGAAGGCCTTTCCCACAATGCTATCCCTCATATGAAGTTCTTTGGCAAAAGAGTCTATTAAAGTTAGTTGAATGCCTGTGATCTGTCATTCTGTATTTGACTTTCAAGCATTTTTCCAAACTCGGTTAGATATCAACTGCCCTGGAAAGACATGTTTTTATCCCAAAGGAACATTCCCTTAATATAAGTTCTTATAGCATGCAGTATGTTTTCACAGCACATATACTTTTATTTAATTGTGTCTCCAATCTTTTATATTGTGCTCTTTTAGCTGCACTGTGTTACTTGTTCATTACTGTGTCCCTAATACCAGCCACAGATATGATGCCTGAACTAAAATGGGTAATCAATAAAATTGCATGTTTGTTGGATGTCTCAAACTGCGAGTCCTCCATCTCCAGTAAGATTAGGCTACTAGAGAGTTTCCTTTATGTGTCCTTTGTGTTTAGCATAGAGGCTTATATACAGAAGACATAATAATTATGTATTTCCTTTTTCTAAGAGACTCTAGCTAAGTAGGAAAAGAGACAGGAAATGCTAATAATATTAGAGGAGATTTAATGGACAGTAGATATTTCCAGGCTTTTGGGGGCCTATTTTTTTTCTGGGTCCCAACAATTTTAGCCTTGCCTCATCCACTTAGAAAAAGAGTCATCCTTTCTATCCACATGTTTATAGGCATTTCATTATTTAATTGTCTAGGTTTGCAAAAGTAAATAACCCCCCTTGCTTGGTTAATAATCAGAAGACGAGTGGATGACCCCACTCTGCTGTTACCACTGCTCTCTCATCCTTCATGTATTCAGTAGCTATTTTATCTCATCATGTATTTCTCAGTCATTTCCTGAGACTGCTCCAATTCTCAAGTAATACCAGTGATAGCCTAGGGCAGGAGCCACCTTAGGAACCACTGCCTTTTCTTTTTCTTTTTTTTTCTTTATTCTTTATAGGGTCCTTTTCTCTCCATCAGATTTTCAGGTAGGAGTATCACACTTAATGCTAGAAGTTAACAACTCTATAGTGCTACCTATGTGGATATACTTAATATCTTAGAATGCACAAGGTGAAATCCAACAAGATCAGGGAAGGAGTATAGAAATCTAGAGGAATCTAGAAGTATCCACTGTCACTTGCTTTCTCATTTTCTGTCTTCAGCCCTTTATAGTGGCCAAAGTGCAGACCCCAAAGCAGGTCTGAGTCCTTACTCTGTACCTCAGGTTTAGCCTCAGGTATGCCAGACAGTCCAGGCCCCAGCTCTGAAATAGAGCTCGAGGACTTGGGGTACTCTTGACCCTAAACACTATCCTGATACATATTGGAGGGTTATGACAACAATGATCAGTGAAAAAGGTTTGATACTCCTTACAATGGAAACAGTAATTATCTTGGGGTTCTTATCTCTTTGTATCTTAGACGTTTTTTTTAATTCTTGAAGCCAGTGGCTTGGTACTTAACCTCCTTTCTCCTGGATTTCTGGTTTATTTAACCAGAGGTGCATGTTTCTTTTGGCAGGCACAGATGATGCTGGTCACTTGGTTGGATTAATGCTACAGTTCTCAGTAAAGCTTTCAATAACATGCTGTGCTGAACGGCTCCTTGGGCATTACTTATCCCAGTCATTGCTTCAGAATTCTTCTTATTCCCAAGTTGGACTTTCTCCCAACTACTAAATTTGTCCATTGCTCCTGGAGAACACTGAAAACGTCTTTGTCTATCACGATGCTCAAAGGAATGCCAGTTCACCTGGAGGGGAAGTAAAGGAGGAGCCCAACAGGGGGATTAGTGTGCATTTGTTAACAAATAACCTGTTCTTCTATGGAGAAGAGGCCCATGATAGGTCAGGTCTTTAAGGGTGGGCCTGGCCCAGGCCACGTCTTCTGTCAGTGAATCCTATGGTGAGTCATAGGATCATGGGATTTGATTATTTCTTTGTATTAACATGTGATAGCATGTTCAGAGAAGAGGAAGAGAGGATTAAAAAAAACCCCAACTCCTAAATAGTAACCTAGAAACTGTTTATCTATTTTTGGAATATGACCTATTCTTCACATGAAACGGAATTCTAGTTCTGTTGTGTATGTGTGTGTGTGTGTGGTGCGGGGGTGGGTGTAAGACTGTGCTTCTCAACCTTGATTTGTGATGTCATTGACAATCTCCCGGGTTGTGGTAAAGTTCCTTTTAAAAATATCATAAAAATTTAAACATTTTCCTTATTAAACTCCTGCCATGGAACTTTTTAAAGAGAAGATAAAGGTGCAGTTTAATTAATCTCAACATACAGTAACTTCTCTCCTGAGACTTTGGAAATCACGTTTTCAACATAATCTAACTTCTATTAAAAATATTGAAAAGGATGGGAAATAATACTAATTGTGCAATCAATACTTAATCTTGAAAACACTGAAGAGCTATTTCAGATATAGGTAAAAATTATGAAATCTTTTATAATAGTTATTTTGTTATTAAATTAGGCATTATTTGTTATTATTGAAAGATACTCCAAAGCTAATTTGAATCTTTGCTATAAAATAGAATTTTGCTTCTGTTTCCTCCAGTTTTTCCCATTAGAAGCAGGAAGGGCTACTATTGGCACATAGCCATGTCACCCCTTATGACAAATCTATTCTAAGTTGATACAAGTTTTGAGGATCAGTCCTTTAATAAAGATGGTGAATGAGTTTCCTAAACCCATCTAAAGTTTTTAACCTACTCTGTCCTTGGGAAAAGCTCATTTACAGTGATTTTAAAAATAGCTGTGAGGGCTTGTTCTTTCTGAGCAAGTAGTGATGCCAAATTTGATAGTCATTGTAGAATACAAATCATAGAAATATAAATATTACCCTTGAAAGCCATGACACCTTTGCAAAGAGAGAGACTTAACTATATAAAGTGATTTCTGCATTTTTTTTTGTGTATCAGCCAATAATAAATCATCACTGTTTCTTGGTTTGTGTTACATGCTTTTTCCCCCTAAAAACTGGACTCAGTTTTAATTTTGAAAATGATTTTTCAAATCTCCAATCAGAACTTTTGAGACTGAGGCACCACCAATTGGGAAATTAAGTGTTAAAGCTTTAATATTTACTGTTAGATCAATTAAGTATGTAAAAGCTGATGAACTGAGCATGATCAGGGAATAGAATGATGAGAGACATGGCACCTGACTGCAAGGAGCTTGACGTTTCACTGGTGGTGGGGATAGGAAGCATATATGGAGCAAACGATGCTTAAGCAATGAGTGATCAGTAAAGAAACTCCTAAATACTAGATCTAGCTTTTAAAGCAATTAATAGTGACTCCTTCAGAAACAAGATTGTTCTTGCAAGTTAAACAGTCACTGCTTTATGCAGTTGATTGATAAGAAGGATTTTTGGGTGTGGCACTAGCAAGCATGAGATCCTTTTCATAGTGCTTTTATTATGGTCTAATATGTTCAGGATAGGCACTCCAGTCAATTAATGAGGGAATTGTGTATGCTTATTAACAGGTATTGAAGAGATTAATAGGTATTAATCTAAATTAACAGATTCTTCTGAAATCATTCCATTGGAAGCCTCAGATGCTTTGGTGAAAGTCAACGGTGCCTTTTTAGCTAACTTGGAGGTTTTGAGAAATGTGTAACAACAGTTGTACCAGAAAAGATCCAATTTGTTTTCCTACCATTCATTTCAGCACTGGCTGGAGCCATGCTTCTCTTCCTGAGAAGGTCATTTGTACTCTGACATCCCATTGAGATGACAGTCTATTTTTTATGATTTTAAAATTGATGTTGCATCAACTATCTTATCAAATATCTTGGAATCCTGAACTGAGTCTTGTGCACAATAATTTCTTCAACAACCTATCATGGTTTTAAAATTCAATTTATTCTTTAGAATAATGGGGCAGGGGTCCCTCTGAGGAATTACTTGTTGGAGCTAATACTAGGAGATACTATATTCGTGCTTAAAAGAGCTACGAAATGTCACTCTCAGATTCATGAAAAGCTTAAATAAGGGGAATCCTAACTGGGATTCCACCTTTGACTCCGAGATCGGAAGGAGATTGGAAGGAATAGTTAATTATTATTGGTAATGTCATTCAGAGTCTTCTTTGACATAGGCAGAATATAATTATCTAAAGTATGCTTTATTTTACAAGCCTGCTGTAAAAAAAAAAGCTATTGTTAAGACATGACAATTTTTTCCAATGAATTATGCTCTATAAACATACGAGCCATGCTGAAACCACAATATATAGATATATATATGTATATATAGAGAGCACTTTGACAGTTTCTGAGCTGTGTTGCAATTAATGATGTATAAAGTGGTTCTGACTTGTTGATGGGAAAATTCTTTGAAAGAGAAGTTTTCCCTTTGGAAGAAAATTGTAAAATTTGCTTTGGGACAAAACCAGCAAACCGAATATTGTCCACTGCTCTTTGCCAATTTTGTAATTTAAAAACTAATACATCAGAGTAATAAAATTGTAGGAACCATAGAAAAGATTCCATTCCTGGTATTTCAAAACAGCTGTCTCAGTCTAACATAATTAGCATTGTTTATTCTGCTCCTTCAAATGGAAGGATATATGTGTATGAATTCAAGAGCTTTGGCTATTGTCTTATGGATTCACTTATGGATCATTAAAGATAACTTCTGTGGCTAAGACCTAAGAAATGTTGTGATTGGTTTTTAAGGTTTATTCTACCACTTGTACTTGGGGCTTTGGCTCTTTGTTTGTGGTTTATAAAATACCGTCCAAGAAAATCAACGCTGTCTTTACAAATTAGTTATTTCATTTCTCTTTCTTTTCTTATTTTAATTGAAACATCCATGGAGCTACCTTGATAAAAGTGTTTTTTCTCCATGGCAAAACAGGACAAATAGATTTGCAAAAGTACATGAGCTGATATACTCTAAAAAAGAGTTTATAAAAATACTGTACGATATAGCAGATCCTGAAGAACAAAGCTTATCACCTGAAAAAAACACAACTGCTTTAGTTTAAAATATTAATTTCTCTGAAGAATTCTGGTTTGTTTTTAAAAGGAGTAGACAATTTTCTTTAATAATTTCAGTGTAGTCACTGATCTAGAAAATTCTAAAAGGCTCATAAATAAATGAGATAGGGGATCGCTAAATTATGAAATTAGAAGTGAAAAAATAAATTCTATTTCTAATAATATAGCATTTATATGACTGCATTTAATTATATACAGTAAAACGAAGTTCAGGAAGAGAAATGGGAAGGGAATTTTTAAATATCTACATCCAGAATATCTTCTTGTTTTTGTTAGAAAACAGTTGAGTGTGGGATTGGAGACTGAAAATCCTTTTCGAAAGGATATTAGTGTAATGTTTTTGTTGATTACTGTTTATTTCTAAAAGTTTTAGCAAATTTCTCACCTTGGAAACATCTAATGACTAGACACATTCTAAAACTACTTTTTCAAGAGAGTTGATTTGGAGGCTCAGCTTAGTTAATTTCAATACTCAGACCTTGAAATCAACATAGAAAGTCTTCGAGTAGTCCTTCTGGGTCTATTACTTCCTGGAAATTCTTTCTGCAGGTTTTGTAATGACATCAAGTATTCCATGGGTCTGGACTCCCTGCTATTCCTGGATGCTATTTTCATCAGTCTCTCCAGTTATGTAAATAACTTATATTGATTCTCTCTCAGTCTTTCTGTTTTTCTCTCTTTGCAAATAGCTCTTTTACTGAGAGCAACACAAACACAATACTGCCCCAAATAGAAAACCTTGACAATGATAGCTGAATTTTGCTTTTCTGTTAGGTTCCCTTACAGCTTTCAGTGTAGCTCAGTTCAGCTTTGTCCATCAAATCACTAGGTATTTTGATGGATGGCAGGGTTAGAATGGTTGCGTCTTATTTCTTGTATGCTGTATTAGTTTTGTATTGCTACATAACAGACTACAACAAAGTTCATCATTCAAACAACAAACATTTATTATATCACAGTTTCTGTAGGTCAGAAGCCTAGGCATGGATGACCTAACTGTGTCCTCCGCTCAGGGTCTCTCTAGGTCTCTAGGCTTCAGCTGGGGCTGTGGTCTTATCAGAAGCTTGGAGTCCCCTTCCAAGTTCATTCTGGTCCTTGGCAGAATTAACTCCCTTGAGGCTGTAGGATAGAGATCCCTGTTTTTTTTTTTTTTTTTTTTCTGGCCTCAGCTCCCAGAGGCTGTCCTCAGGAAATGGCCATGTATTTCTCTCCCAGCCTGGATGGCTTGCTTCTTCAGAACAACCAGGAGAGTGTCTTTCATTTCAAATTTCTTTCTCTTTTGAATAACTCACCTGATTAAGTTAGGTCATCCAGGATAATTTTCATTTTGACTCAAAATCAACTGATTTGAGATTACATCTGCAACATTCCTTCATCTTTGTCAGGTAATATCACTTAATCATGGCAGTAAAATCCATCATGTTTATATACCTGTCCATACTCAATGGGAGGGGATGATAAATGGTGTGTGTGAAAGGGAGGAATCTCAGGGACCATCTTAGAATCCTACCTTCTGCATATGCCGTATCTTTTCAGAATGAGTTTCTATTTTTAGCATTGGTTCAGAATTGAAGTGTTGAGTTGCAGGTGTATCAGTGAGTGCTGTGACTAAAGACCTTTTGGGTCCATAGCTACCACAGCCTGTGACTGCCATCTGCCATCATTGTCTGGTAGCGCTTGCCATACTATTAATTAGTACTTCAGACTAAAAAAAAAAAAAAATCCCTTATGCTTAGCAGCAAAAACACCAAACAGCATTTAAAATTACTATTATAATCCAAAAATATAAAAATATTTATAAAATGCTGTGTGTTTAGAGATAATTTTCAGAAATCTGAAATTCAGTGTACCTTATCATGAATTCCACATGGTAGAAACTGATCTTTAAAAATAGTGTGCTTGGCTGGGTGCAGTGACTGATGCCTATAAACTCAACACTTTGGGAGACTGAGGTTAGGAGGATCATGCGAGGCGAGGAGTTCAAGACCAGCCTGGGTAACATAGTGAGGCCCTGTCTCTACAATCTACAATTGTTTTTTAATTAGCTGAGTGTGGTGGCACATGTTTATGCACATGTCCTGTGGTCCTAGGAACTCAGGAGGCTGAGGCAGTGGGATTGCTTGAGCCCAGGAGGTTGAGACTGCAGTGAGCCATAATGGCTCCACTGCACTACAGCTTAGGTGTCAGAGTGAGACTCTATCCCCCAAAATAAAAATAAATAAATAGAAACAATAGTGTGCTTTAGTTGTCCTCCTTGGTTGTCCTGTTCCTTCCCTAATTAAACATATAGATATGCTCAGCAAATCTGCAGATGAAACAAAGCTGACAGCATTAGTAAATGAATTACAGTTATAAAATGGAGTTCCAAAAAGTATTCTAGTGGAATAAAAATAATAGGCTGAGATTAACAGGATACCTTTTGACAGAGATAAACCTAAAGTCCTGTACTGTTGTTTTCCCTAAAAGAAAAACATTGTTTCAGGTACAGATTAGTGGATAGATTTCTTAGCATATATGTCTTAGTTCATTTTCTGCTGCTGTAATAGAATACCACAGACTGAGTAATTTATAAGGAAACGAAGTTTATTTGGCTCATGGTTTTGAAGACTGGGAAGTCCAAGAGCATAGGACTGGTATCTGGTGAGGGTCATCCCACAGCAGAAGGGGAGAAGATGGAAGCAAGTACATGAGACAGAAATGGGTTGAACTCAACCTTTTCATCAAGAGCCCATCCTAGAAATAACTAACTCACTCCTGTAATAGGAGCATTAATCCATTCCTGCAGGCTGAGCCCTCACGATCTAATCTTATAAAGGCCCCCTCTTTACTATTACAACAGCAGTTACATTTCCAACACATGAACTTTGGGGGACATATTCAAACCATAGGAATACCTCTTAATACATTTGGAAAAGGCTTAGAAATTCTGATTAGCATTGAGTTTCATGTGAACGAACAGTGGTATGGGCTGCCAGAAAAAGCTGATGGGCTATTTTGAAAAGGAAAGTAATAATTCTGCTCTATTTTCTGCACTTGATCTTAGCCAAAAGACTAAGAAGCAATCTGCTCTATTTTCTAATCATCAGAATAAGTAAACTATATCTGCTGTCTTTTCCTTTTCTAATTTATTCAAAATAATTTCTCAAAGCTTGCAAACATTTTTCTTCCCTATTTATGTATTCTCATTTTGTCCATTCTGCTTATTAAATATAAATCACTTTGTATTCATATTATATCATAAATTTGTGTCAACATTTATTTTGAATGGCCCTTAAGTTTTGGCTATAGTTTGCAAGTTACATGGGTCCATTTTCATATGGATATATCACTTATGCAATTAGACTTGTTTTGCAAGTTTCTTGGCCTTGCAACAGTCCTCTCTCTTCTGTCCAGGAGGGTTAGGAAAAATGAAGAGATGAAAAATCCTCCACATTCTTGCTCATCCTTCCTTTCTTATGTGCCTCCTGACTCTTCGAGATGGGAATGCTTTTTTTCTACAAAAGAGAAGTGAAATGTGGCTTTACCAGTTGATTCCAAGGCTATACACTGAAGAAATAAAAATAATCCCCTAGTCTCTAGGGAACTAATTCTATGAGATACTTTTCACTATCAGAAAACTTCACTTTGTGCCCAGAGTCAAAAGGAAATGTGTAAGCCTTTTAAAATGAAAGACCTCAAGCAAAATCTTAAACCAAGTGTAAGAAACTGCTTATTCAGGGTGCTTAATCACCCCTACATAAAGCATGCATGCATACCTTCTCTCATTCACTTATTCATTTGTTTGTGCATTTAATATACACTGAATATAGAACTTAACTGCATTGTAGGCACTATCGTAATTTTTATAGCTGAATTATCCTAGCTTAAAAATAGGAATCAATATCCAATACGCCAGTGGCCTTTTTTAGCCTTTAAACTTGGCTGCTAGGCTGGCTTCTTTCTTCCTTTATTCCTTCTGTTTTTATCATGAAATATAGCATGCATACAAATGAATGTGTGTATATATATGTATATATGTTAATAGGGCAGACAACAACAACACGAAGGCCCATGTAAATACCATTAAGCTTCTAAAACAAATGTTTGAAACTTCCTGCGAGTTTATCTCAAAATACATCTTCCTGTCTCTACCTACCAACAAAACAACTCTGTCTCTCTCACTTTTAAAAGTAAATTTAGGGCAGATAATCTTCATTTCATCTTAATTCATACTGTTAAATGTTTTTCTTCCTGGTTGCTCCCTGATCTTTCCTAGATATACTGGATTTCTTTTTTTAAAATTGTTATATATTTGGGGGGTCAAGTGTAGGTTTCTTACATACATCTATTTCGTAGAGGTGAAGTCTGGGTTTTTGGTGTAGCCATCGCCCAAGCAGTGAGCACTGTACCCAATAGGTTATATTTCAACCCTCACCCTCCTACCACTCTCTTACCTTTTGGAGTCTCCAATATCTATTATTTTACTCTTTATGTCTGTGTGTACCCACTGTTTAGCTCCCACTTATAAGCGAGAACATGTGGTGGTTGACTTTCTGTTTCTGAGTTATTTCAGTTAGCATAATGGACTCCAGTTTCATCCATGTTGCTGCAAAAGACTAGATTTCATTCTTTTTTATGGCTGAGTAGTATTCCATGGTATATAAATACCACATTTTCCTTATTGACTCCTCTACAAATCTTTTTTAAGAGTTTTTAAAAACTCTTAAAAAATGACTTCTTTGTTGTTCATGGTTTTACTATATATGTATCTGTGAACAATAAAATTTTTAATTTTTGAAATATTTTTTAAATCAATTTATGCCTATTTAGCTTAATGTAAATTTTTTGATATTCTTCCTTATGGATGTGTGAACCTGTATTCATTCATTCTGTTTCAATGTTGCATTCTATTCTATTGTATTAATATACTACAATGTATTTATCAGTTGTATGGTCATTGAACATTTATGGTTTTTTTTTTGTTTGTTTTGTTTTGTTTTTACAGTTTTCCTTTTCAGTTTTTTTGTTGGAAACAATTTCAATAAACATTCTTGGACATATCTTCTGGTGCATGTACACAAGAATTCCTCTAGGGAATAGAATTTCTGGGTCGTAGACTGTCTACCTGCTTCATGTTATCATGTACTACTGAATTGCTTCCTAAAGGGCTGTACCATTTGTACTCCCACCAGTGTTGTATGAGATTTCCAGTGCTTTGCTGTACTTGTAGCCTTTGGTGTTGTCTAACTCTTTGATTTTGGTTTACTTAGATATCTTAGTTTGGGCTGCTGTAACAAATTACCATAAATTTGGTAACTTATAAACAACAGAAATTTATTTCTTGCAGTTCTAGAGGCAGGGAAGTCCTAGATCAAGGTACTAACAGGTTCAGTGTCTGGTGAAGGCTCCCTCTTCTGGTTCATAAATGGCACTGTTTCTCTGTGTCCCCACATGGTAGAAGGACAAACAAGCTCCCTTGGGTCTTTTTTATAAGGGCACTAATCCCATTTGTGAGGGCTGTACTCTTGTGACCCAGTCATTTTCCAAAGGCCCTGCCTCTTGATACCAGTGCATTAATGATTAAGTTTCAACATAGGAATTTTAGGGAGACACTCTCAGGTCATAGCATCGGAAGATGTGAAATGGGCATCTTATTGCAGTTTTAATTTCATTTGCTTGCCTACTAATGAGATCAATTTTTTCTTTGTATGTTTATTGATCCTTTATGTTTCTGTTACATGAAATGGATTTTTTTCCCTTTTTGTCTTTTAGGTTGCTCATCTAATTAATTTGTAAGATTTAATTATATAGCATGTATATTAATACTTTGGTGGTTTAATCTGACATAAATATCTTACCCCGATTGTGGCTTATCCTGTTTTAATTCTTTTTGTAGTTTCTCTGATGAACTAAAGTCCTTAATTTTAACTTATTCAAATTTTATAAACCTTTTCCTTTACAGTTGTGCTTTTTATCTTATTTAACAAATCCTTCCTTTCTTCCAAATCATAGACATATTTTCTATAATCTCTTCTATGAGTTTTAAAATTTTGGCTTTCACATTTAAATTATGCATCTATTTAGAATTGATTTTTGTTATGGTAGGAGGTAGGAATTCATTCTAAATTTTTTTTTTCCGTATGAACCAAGGGTCAGCAAGCTTTCTGTGACAAACAGGATAATAAATATTTTAGGCTTTTTAAGTCATATGGTCTCTGTTGCAACTATAGTTGACTATTGAACAATGCAGGGATTAGGGGCCCCAACCGCCTGTACAGTGGAAAATTTACATGTAACTGTCAATTCCCAAAAAGTTAACTACTAATAGTCTACTATTGACTGGAAGCCTTGCCTGTAACATAAACGGTCAATTAACACATTTTGTATTTTCTATGTATTATATACTGTATGCACATAATAAAGTAAGCTAGAGAAAAGAAAATGTTACTAGACAAATCATAAGAAAGAGAAAATATATTTTTTATTCATTAAGTGGGAGTGGATCATCTTAAAGTTATTTTTGATGATCCATGACCTTTATGACGATCCACTTCCACCTGTCATCTTCGTGTTGAATAGGCTGAGGAGGAGGAGGAAGAGAAGGGGTTGATCTTGTCTCAAAAGTTGCAGAGGCAGAGGAAAATCCACATGTAAGCAGTTCAAACCTGTGTTTTTCAAGGGTCAACTGTACTTTACTCTGCCATTGTAGCATAAAAGCAGCCAAGGACAAAATATAAATGGATGGGCATTGCTAGTTCCAACAAGACTTTATTTACAAAATCAGGAGTCTCTCTGGAGTTAGCCTGTGGACTATAGTTTGCCAGTGCCTTGTGTAAATAACTAATTGTCTCAGACAACTTCTTTGGTCTTTCTTTTCCCACTGATGTCCAGTGCCTGCTCTTTTGTATAGTGTTTCCATATATGTGTTTCTGAGTTCTTTGTGTGTGTGTGTTTTAAATTGTTTTAGTTGTTGTCTATCACCATTCCAATATCTCACTTTTCTAAGTACTATAGCTTTATTATAAGATTTGCTATTTGGCAGAGAAAAAAACTTCTTTGTGATTCTTCCTTAGATGTGTCTTGGCCTTTCTTGATCATCCCTCTTCTAAATATATCTTAAAAATCATATTGTCAAGTTCTATAAAAACTCCACTCCACTTTGAATTTGGTAGAATTGTGTTATATTCATATAGAGAAAACTAACATTAAAATATTGTATTCCTGTTTTTGAACATATCGTATCTCTGCTTTTATTTGGGTCATCTTTAATGTCTTAACTAAAGTTTATAATATTCTTCAATGCCTTACACATCACTTTTTAGACTTATTCCTATCTATTTTTGTGTTGCTATTATAAATAGTATGTTCTTAAAAACTGCTTTTTCTGACTCTTTTTGCTGATGTGTATAATTTTGATCAAATTGTATATGCTGCTTATGTGCATTACCTAGCTAAACTCTCTAAATAATTCTAATAATACTTTTCTTTGGAGTTTATTCTATTGTCTGTGTATAATGACATTTTTGTTTCCTCATTTCCATGGCTATTTTTTAAAAAATGTATCTTATTTTATTCCACTGAGTACAACCTCTAGTACAATGTTGAATACAAGTAATAAGAGCAGGAATTTCTATATTTTCCGTGTTTTTTAAAGAACACGGTAACTGACTACTGCACATAACATTTGTGATACATTTTTTGTTTGTTTGTCAGGCATACTTTACTAGGTCAAGGAATTTGCTTTGTTTTCTATTTTGAACCCGATAATTACAGTACTTGGTGTGATTCCTTGTCTTTTTCCCCTTATAACTCTCCTTCAAGGAGGCTTATTTTGAATATATTATGAGGCCACGTTTCTTAGAATTTCATCTCTGGAAATCTTTTAGGCCTGGATCAAAGTGAGCGTGTTCTTCCAGAGACAAATTGTGTTTGCTTTTGTTAGCACGGTCACTATCAATTCAGGACCCCTTCAGTTAAATTTTTGTCCTGAGACTTTTTAGGACATAAAGTTAATATGAATTTTTACATATGTTAGACTTTTTTTTTTCTTTAAGTTTTCTTCCAAAGAATCCAGAGTTCAGGGCTAAGACTGATCAGTATTATTCTTTTGGTGGGACAGTTGCTCCTGTTTTGTTTTTATTCCTTCCTTATTTTATGTTCTTAGGATGTCACCCTTCGAAGGCACTGGGTTTAAGGGAGCATCTCTAATCTGACCTTCTACCAAAAGGGCCTTAGGTTTTGTCTTATTTTCCATATGTAGCTGATTAATACTCAGGCTCTAGGTTAGCAAGAATTGCTGTGGATGTCAAAGCAACTGCCAGCTCCCATGCTACTTATTTCTCTGGATTTTTGCTTTCTTTTCATCTCTGGCCTCTGAGAAGGATTTCTGGCCTCTTAATTTCTTGTTAGATGAGGAAGGCATAAAAAAATGTTTTAAAAGCTTTAAATTGGCATTTTTAGTTGTGCTATACCAGAAGCAGATTGAACGTTTATTTTGCTATCTTGCTAAAACCAGTATTTCCCATTGAACTTTACCCAAGATCACAGACTCTTGTCCTGAGCTATCCTATCTGACCATGACTAAACTTTAAATCAATGGTTCTCAGACCTCCCTGCACATTAAAACCATCTGGGAAGCTTTTAAAAATCCTGATGCTCAGGCCACACTCCAGAATTTAATAAATTAGAATATCTGAGGGATCAGTAATTTTCAAAGTTTTCCACAGGATTCCATTTTCAGCTAAGGTTAAGAAAAACTGCTTAAAATCTAGCTGCCCATTTGATTCATGTCTGTTTGAGTTCACCTGCCTTTTCACTGTCCTCAGCCAAATAGTTTACTTCTCAGGCCAGATGTCCACATTCCCATAAAACACCAAGTTTATAGTACTCCTGACCTACTTCTTCAAACCAATATACTTTCTGTGAAACTAAGTCTACTATACTTGTGGTCAATTAATAGCAAAATGTTCAGCTTGTTTTTATTTTATTTTTTACATCATTCTCTTTTTTTATGTCTTTTGCACTAGGCTGATACAATTTTGTTTTCCTCCGCTAAGAAATTTTTAGTGCAAAGTCTCTTAATTTGCTAATTAATTCTGATAGACCAGTTTCATAGTCTCAGCAAATCAGCGTGTGATACACTTGGATTATGAATAGCTTAGCACAGAAAATGATGTAATTTCAATGGAATAAATTAGAGCCAATTAACACGGCGGAGTCAGTTGTCTTTTTGAATAATGCATATTTGCTCAGAGAAGCACTCTGTTTTATTTGTAAAATGATCCACGCTTTTAACCATTATGACTGCCATGGCCCTTTTCCCTTTGGAGCTAATAGAAATGGGAAAGATAAATGACAAGAGCAGCTAGGCCAGATGTCGCAAATGGTAGAGTTTTGCCATCATACTTTGTTCAAGGTCACAGTATGTTAATTGACCATAACATGTTACTAATCTGCTGTTTTATGACCGTCTTTAATGTAGTGCTCAGAGCATCTGAAAATATATGACACAATTATACATTAATAATTATTTATCCTTGGGAAGTAATAATGACTTGTCTCTTGCAAGTAAAACAAGTTGTTACATGTTCTGAAGCTTAGGGTTTGGGACCAAGTAGAGTAAGTAGAGATCTAGCTGCAATATTAGCAAATGATTTGTTTAACACATTAATTTCCGTGTCTATGAGATAAAAGGTATTTCCCAAAGTGAACAGATGGCTTAACTAGGCATGGTAGACTTCCCGTGACTTAGTGGGGAGAGTGGAGGTCTGGAATGCTTTAGAGAAAACTCACATTCTTTGGGTATACACTTGGGCGAGTTGGTCTTTAGAAGTCTGCTATTGCTTTCCATAATAATGGATAATTATCATTATTTTCCTCAGGGGAACATTGTGTGGAATAACTAATTAATGATTGCAATAGACTTTGGAACACATTCTGTAACTTCTTAGTATCTAAGAGAGAATGAATATGGATAAAGGAAACCTGGGAGAAAACTTTTATTTCCAAATTTTGTAATATATTATTTTTCTTTAAAAATTATTTTAATAAACACCCACAAATTTCTAGGTATTTTTTGTTTTACAATTTTGCAAAATTAATAAACATTTTTAAGAGCAATTCCAGGTTCACACCAAAATGAATGGAAAGCATAGAGTTCCTATATACCCTCTATCCCTCACATGTGGAACCTCCGCCACTGTCTACATTCTGTACCACAGTGGTTCACTTGCTACAGTCAAACCTATGTTGATACATCCTTATCATCCGGAGTTCATAGCTTATATATAGGTTCACACTTGGCATTGTACATTCTACTATAGATTTTGGCAAATGTACAATGATATGTATCTACCATTGTAGTATCATACAGAAAAGTTTCAATGTCCTTAAAATCCTCTGTGTATTCCTTGCCTATTTTTAAATTAGGTTGTTTGCTCTCCTGTTGTTGAATGTTAACAATTCTTTGCATACTTTGCATGGCAGTCCTTTATCAGATGTGTATTGCAAATATCTTTTCCCAGTGTGTAGCTTCTCTTTTTATTTTCTTGATGTCTTTTGCAGAGCAAAAGTTTTTAATTTTAATGAAGACCAGCTTATCAATTATTTCTTCCATGGATTGTGTCTTTGATATTGTATCTAAAAAGTACTTGCCATACCCAAGGTTGTTTAGGTTTTCTCCTATGTTATCCTCAAGGAGTCTTATAATTTTTTTACATTGAGATCTCTGATCCATTTTCAGTTAATTTTTATGAAAGGTTTGTAAGGTCTGTGACTAAATTATTATTATTTTTGCATATGGATGTCCAGTTGTTCCCAGCACCATTTTTTAAAAAGCCTACTTCTCTTTGTTGTATTGATTTTGCTTCGTTGTCAAAATTCAGTTGACTGTATTTAGGGGGTCTATTTAGGTGGGCTGTCTATTTCATGACATTTATATATGTCTGTTCTTTTCCTAATACCACACTGCCTTGATTAATATAGCTTTATAGTAAGTCTTGAAGTCGAGTAATATCAGTCCTCCAACTTTGTTCTCCTTCTGATCTAATTTTTTGACATTCATTTTGTTAATAGGTTTAGTTTCTTTTCAAAATGCTATTATATTTTATTTCATGTTTAAAGATGCTGCTTCTCACTATTTTAAAAAAAAATCTGCTGTGTGATCACATGCATGCCTAGAATTGGCTGTAGGGGCCATTATATGCTATAATAAATTTTAAGGCCTGGCGCTGTGGCTCATGCCTGTAATCCCAGCACTTTGGGAGGCTGAGGTGGGTGGATCACCTGAGGTCAGGAGTTCAAGACCAGCCTGGCCAACATGGTGAAACCCCGTCTCTACTGAAAATATAGAAACTAGCCGGGCGTAGTGGTGGGTGCCTGTAATCCCATCTACTCAGGAGACTGAGGCAGGAGAATTGCTTGAACCCAGGAGATGGAGATTGCAGTGAGCTGATATGGTGCCGCTGCACTCCAGCCTCAGTGACAGAGTGAGACTCTGTCTTAAAAAAAATGAAATACATTTCACTTTTTGGTTAATGCCATCTTTTGGTATTATCTTTTGGATACTTTTTTTTTTTATTGGATCTATAGGGGTTTGTCTTCAATAAAATCATTCCTAATTGATGAATATCAGGTGTTTTTGAGTATGGCTCTTATTACCCAAATCAGCATTGTGGTAACTAGATTCCAAAGATTCCTTCCTTCTAATGAATCGCACCTCCTGGTTTTTATGCCAGTATCCAGTCCTTTGTATGCTGAAACTGGACTGACTCTTTGCAACCAATAGAATATGACCAGATTGATGCTGCACATCTCCCAAGGCAAGGTGATAAGAAGCTCTGCAGTTTCCACTATGATTTCTTGGAATGCTTGCTCTTGGGGAAGCCAGTTGCCATGTAAGAAGTACAGCTAACCTGACGTTTCCAAACTGCAAGGATGCTCAAGGCATTTGGAGAGGTCAGGTGGAGAGAGGGAGACTTGATCAGTCCACAGCTGTTCCAGCTATCCCAGCTGAAATGCCAAATATTTGAGTGAAAAAACATTTTGGGTGTCTGGATCAGTCAAGCCATAATATGACTCCCAACCCAATTATCATCTAAATGCAACTGCATAAAAGAACCCAAGCAAGAGTTGCCCATCTAAACCTAATCCACACACAGAACTATGAGAGATAATAAGAAATTGTCATTCAAAGTCACTAACCTTTGAGATGGTTTGTTACACAGCAGGGAGAACCAGAATAAGGGCCAATGAAGACTTGGACACTGATTGCTAAGCTATTACCGTGGTAATTCTTATACTTTGATTACTGTTGTCGATAGTATCTTGCAGATCCTTCATATGCCAATATGATGTTCTTGAAATTTGTCACAGTGATACCTAAAAGTACCTTTTCCAGTTTCCAGTGCTATCTGTGGGGTTCATGCTTGCTTGGAAGTAGAATTGATACTCTGTGAACTATTTTTAATATTTCTAGAAGCCTAACTTATATGGTCCATTTACCCAAGGTAAGGCTGTACAGTTAACACATTTCCTTGCTTTTGGCTATGTATATATCACCCTCTCATTGTATCTCATTAAAATGAATTATACTGAAATACAGAGATTTTGATTCTTTTTTGTAGGCATAATTTTTAAAAATATGGGATCCTCATGAGAAGAACAAAATGGCTTTCTTGGTGTGTTAGACTGTATTAATGTTTCCCAATGTTTAGTACTCCTTCCCTTCTAAGCCCACAGAAGTCTGCACATTTTAACTCATTTACTTTTGGGTTGGGCTCTGTGGTTGGTTCTGAACAATAGACAATTGGCTGTGAACAGAAATGCTGTGTGTCATTTCTGAACTGAAGCATTTATTACTGGCATAAAACATCACATTCTCTCTCTTCTCTTGCTGCAGTAAGCAAGAAAATCATATGTTCCAGACAGTGCAGTTTCAAGAAGGAGGAAAGTCTGACATCTTGAGTCCCTAAGTGGCCATGTAGAGCGGAATTCCCTGTAGACTTGAGTTGGGCATGTAATAGAAAGGAGACATTTTTTTCTTGTGTAATCCACTGGGATTTCATGATGAATTTTTATAATGCAGCCTAAGTCAACCTACCTTAATATGGTAAGATACTAGTAAAGGTACTTCTACTTTTAAAGTAAGAGCAAGAATGGGAGACATGGCATTCTTCATCGATCTATTAGCACCTAGTTCTGATTAGTGAAGGTAGGAAGCACAAAGCAGGTTGTTGGGAGAATGAAAGACCTTTCAGTTGGCTTCAAGGCAGAGGGAACAGGTAGGAAACTGGGATTCTGCCGAGAGTGTGATCCTACATGGAGTATTTTGCCAGAAGAACCAGGCATGCCAGGCTCTGAAAACAAAACTTTCCTTCTTGGTTTTGTTCAGAACTGCTCCTGATCTTTTGTTTTTTTTTCTTGAACAATCCAGTCTCACATGGATGCTTGAGTGTTATTTTCAAAACAAAACCATGAAGTTACCACCCGCCTGCTTAAAACATTCTAATGGCTTTACATTGCCAACTGGGTTCAGATCCACATTCTTGGATTGGTGTGACTGCTGTCTCCCTCTTCAGTTTGTTCGCTTCAGTCTTACTGGATTTCTGAGGGCAGGTTCCTTCTTTATCTGAAACCTTTTCTTCCTTTACCATCCTTCCAACCTCCAGTCTTCTCCTAGTTAATCCCCGCAGACTTCAGATCTCAGCTCAGTCTTCATGTTCAGGAATCTTGCTCTGACCTTAAGTTTCTTTGTTAGAGGTTTTCATAGAACTGGGTTTCTTTCTTTCAGAGAGGTTGTCTCCATCTGGAATTTACATGTTTAAGTGCAATTGTTTGATTGCTTGTCATTCAGTTCATGAGGGAATTCCTTTGTGTTTCCTCATCACTTTATGCCTAGTGTTCAGGACATAACCAGTACATGGAAGGTAGAATGGATGTCTTTGTGGCATCCCATTAGAAAGAAAATCCAGTGATCTGATTATGGGATGGCCAACAATACACTGGATTACTTCTTCCCTCTAACTCTTCAGATCCATTTGGACTTCTCTGATCCTTGACAGTAAAGGGCCCACAAAATTACATATGCCAATTTTTGGAATACTCTCTCTATAAAATCAAATGAATACTCAATAAAGTGAGCTCAAAGAATACTCGTTATCCTATTGATAGGATGAGGGGTAAACTGTTTAACCTGAAAAGAATTTTTACTTGAATATGACTCCCTTAGGTGCTTTGCTATTTCTTGATCAAAGGTTCTTAGGACCTATCTGTGAGGGTGCCTGGAGAAACTCTAGTATATCTGTGAAGTCTTTGTGATTTTAAATAAAATATTGGCCATATGTGCATTTTTAAAAGGGAGAGTCTTCCTGGATTAGATCAAATTCATAAATGAGATCTTTGACCCTAAGACTCATTGAGTTATACATGTGAAATTTTGTTGTATATAAATTGTACCTCAGGGCAACTAGACCTCCCCCAAAAGCTCTGAATCAGTATTCTCAATGAACAGCTTAAAAAATACTAGCAGCAGACAGTGAGAGACTTGGGAGGTATCTTCTATGAGGAACTTTTTTCAGGTCTGCCTTTCCTTCTAGAATACCACGAAAATAGTTTCTATTTTTGTGTGCACACTTCTATAGTCCACATGGAAGTGGAGTCAGAGAATGGGATAGAATATAGAAGAGTAGAATAGTCCTGCAGTAACCATGCTGCCAACCTTGGCCTTCACAATGAACGCCACATAAGGTCAACGAAATGTCATTGCTATCCAGCAAATTCTTTTCAAATGAACCAATACTATATAAAAGCTGTATTAGGAACTTCCTAACTATTTCATAATGTTGCTTACATCCTTTTGTTATTTAGTTTTTTATGTTCTTTAAGGTGTGAGTAAAACACCTAGGCTTTAGTCTTTTGTCAATAACCTGTTTAAGCAATTACTTGTACCTTTAAAGCAAATTACAAATTCTTCTCGTCTCATTTTTTTCACCTATGCAATGGAGATAATGTTACTTTATATACATTAATATCTCAATACTCTGACAAAGAAGTGGGCACATGGTTAACCCTTCATTCAGTTAAAAAAAGAAACCAAAGAATTTCTGATAATCATATTAGTTAATTAATTGACTAATTTTAGCTTGAATAGAGCAGATGGTTTATGTAGGAAAATGGGAGAACGTGAAGTTGGATTCTGAATAGTTTAGATTTTAAACTTATTTTCAAAATCCCCAAGAGTAAGTTTGCATATGATAACACATCAATATGCTAGTGAGCAGAGTGTGTGAAGAAGTTCTACTTTATATCCTTTGTCTACGTTTTTATCATAATGGAACCAGAATGGTAAAATGAATTTGAAAAGTATCAATCCTATGTTTTTTGACTCTGTGGCTAAAGAGCCTGTGATTTTTCAGTTATATCCCTCCCCCAATCCCTGACCTCATTTTAGTTTTATATTTTAGCATGGAAGGAAAGAGCAGGGATTAAATTCTAGTTTTACTTTCACTAGCTGTGGGACCTTTTGCAAATCAATCATTTTGACTCATTTTCCTTAAAGCAATAGCAACTTCAACTAACATTATTGAACACAGTATAGACCAGACATTCACGTAAACTTTACATGAATTAAACCATTTAGTTCTAACTGCAACCATGTGATGAAATTGCAGCTGTTTTCCCCATTTCATGAATGAGAAAATGGAGGAACTGAGCTGATGTTGCCAGGCTCTGTCACAAGTTGTTGCATATATTGTTAACAATGCAGTGAGATCCTGATATCCACAAGTGTTCATCCTGTAACATTTGTATTATACCCATGGTATCACTCAGTTTGTTTCATTTTGGTATGCTTATTGAAGCCGTCAATTCTCTTATTAAATATCCTAAGCTAGAGTCTCAGATTCTATAATCTTAAAGCCTGGACTTTTGGCCTTTATATTGGGAATTCAAGCTCTTTTACCACCTATAATGCCGAAAGAACTTCTACTGGTTCAAGGACAAAGATTTTGGGGGAGATCTAGGGGTTGATGATTGCTGTAGACCTTGAGGACACACAGAATCTTCATCAAAGTATAAAGTAAAATACTTCAGGTGTACTCCATTGTAGCTTCAGAAAGGTTAATTCTTTTTTGCATTATTACATATTTAGTGTAAAAGGGAAAAATTGCTGTTTAAAACCATATGAGCCTTTCAAGAAAGATGATTCTGCTAGAATTGTATAGATTCTTTGGTTACTGAAGAATAGATGGTCTTCTGTTTCACCTAAACAGTTTGATTTTTTTTTTTCCTTCTATGTGCAGGCGAACTGAATATGGAAGTAGAGCTGGTATAGTTGAAATTGTAAAATAGAGTGAGATGAATTTGGAATTCCTGGAAGGCATGCTTAAAGTATAAGAGAAGGAGGACATATGAGAAAAGCCAGGCAACAAGGCAAATGGTTTGCATCTACAAACCATCTACTTTTGGCTGTCCCAAAGGCACCTCAGACCCAGCGCACCCCAAACTGATCTCACTAATGCCACTCTGCTCCAACCTAGTCCTCCTCCATGCTCCCTATCCCAGTCAGTGACACCATCTGTCAACCAGAAATGTACCAACCAGAAATCTACAGGCCAGAAGTCTACAAGTCTTCTTTTAAATCTCCTTCTTCTTCATCACCTTATCAAAGTCCCATTGATTTTATCTCATACATATTTTTGTCTACTTGATATCTATCCAGCAACACCTCAGTTCCAGCTATCGAAAACTCAGTCTTTCTAATAGATCTCTTCACATCCATTATTGTCTCCTCTGCTGTCATTTTTATTGCAGTTAAGAGAGTTAAGAGACTGAGATGCTTAGTTTTTGATGCTTATCACCGCTTTTAGGATAAAGTCTAAATCCTTATCAAGACCTATAAAGTCCTGCATACTCTGGCCTGACCACTTTTTAAAAATCTTCATCTCACAGTTCATAGATACTCTTGACCTAGTGACAATGGCTTGACGTTGTTTTAGCTCCTCCAATGTTCTGAGCTGCTTCCCACCTCAGGACACCTATGTGCCCAGGTCACTGTGCTTGGATCTCTCTTTCTCCCATTTTAATCTAGTTAGTTCATTCTTTCCCTTAGTAATCTGCTCAAATAGCATTTTCTTAGAGAAGCTTCTTCTAACTTCAGACTAGGTTTGTTGTCCCTGTTACTTGCTTTAATGGCATCCTGTCCTGTTTCTTCATAGTGTTTATAAAAATTTTTAATTATGCATTTATTTATGTAATGATTTTTACTTATGTCTGTCTCTCTCACTAAACTTCAAGCTACATGTGTCTGTTCTACCCCCAATTTTATCTTTAGTTTTTAGCATAATGCTAAACATTAACAGCAACTCAAATATTAAATGAGTCCAATAGTTGACATTACAGGAGGCTATCTTATTGACATACCGTCTGATTTTCAGAGTTGTCCGTTTCCAATTGTGCTCCTGGAAGTGGTAATGGACATACTCTCTTCCATTCACTCTGATCACACATGTCATATGGCAGTTCGAAGTTAAGGGTTTAGACTGTGGCAACAGATACCAAGGACTTTTGAATGCTACCTATATATGGTTCTATGCCAATGCATATAACGTAGAAACATTTTTGAGATGGAGTTTCCCTGTTGTTGCCCAAGCTGGAGTGCTATGGCACGATCTCGGCTCACTGCAACCTCCACTTCATGGGTTCAAGTGATTCTCCTGCCTCAGCTTCCCGTGTACCACACCTGGCTAATTTTTTTTTAATTTTAATTTTATTTTTAGTAGAAATGGGGTTTCACCATGTTAGCCAGGGTGGTCTTGAACTCCTGACCTCAGGTGATCAGCCCACCTCGGCCTCCAAAATGCTGGGATTACAGGCATAAGCCACTGCCTCTGGCCACAATATCATATTATTACGATTTCTTTGTGGGCAAAAATGCCCAGAAGTACCTTTGATTGGTTCTTTGGTAATAATGAATTCTTCCTGAGTCATCTTAAACCATCTCATATCCTATTTGCCATCAGAGGACTCAGAGGATTGCTGTCTGAAATCTAGATCAACAGTAGTGAGAGCCTCTGATCCTCAGAGGTTAAAGGAACGTTTCTGATTAATATTATAATGTAGCCACTTAGTCCAAAGGTACTAATGTAATTCAGTAATGTTCCCAAACAGTTAAAATAATTTGACTTGAGTTTTCCAAGTTCTTCCTAAGCTTTTTCAAAAAATATTATTTTTAGGAATGTATTGTTTTCTTATTTGCTTTTTGATTCTCTTGTCTCACATTTTCTTAATGAGAGAAAATTTTGATATGGTGCTTTTTCAGATAACAGAAATAGTGTAATGTGCTCACTTCTCTGGTAGATGATTTATTTTATACTTCCTTTATTTTCTATCTCCTCTGCTTCCCTCTCCTTCTTCACCTTCCTCTCTGTAGCTCTTTTTTCTTTACCTTTTCACAAGACCCCACCTCTTGTTTACACGCCTTTATGCTTAAGTCAATCCATAAATATAGACAGAAAGACAGAGAAATGTCAGCTTTCTATTTTGAGCAGGAAATTACCTTGTGAGAATGTTTATAAAAATGGATTGCTTCTCCCAGGAGATTCATTCATCAAGACAGAAGTTGGTCCTCCTGTACAAAATGGAATGGAAATAGAAACAGTCAAGATACACTAGGATAAACACGGCAATCAGAGATTGGGTGGGGAGGGGAAGCCTAATTTGGAGGAAAAACGTTGGCTGCTTGTGTGAGGCAAAGAAATAGAACAGCAAATGTTCCTTCAAATTGCAGCAAGAAAGGAAGGTTATCCAGGGATGTACTAGACTTCTAAAATTTTATTCAGAACTCCTTTGAACCAAGGCTGAGCTCCTAGAATTATAAGTGATCCCCATGCATATGTCAACATCATAATTTCATAGGATTCTAGATCATAAAAGCTGGAGGACAACCTAAATAAATAAAGGCTGTATCTTACCAAAAGTCACACAATTAATTCATGGCATCTGGGACTATAATCCAGATATTCTGATACCCAAGTCAATTTTTATAAGTCACTGCTTACAAGGACTGTAATTGATTTCTGGTTCCTGAAAATGCACCTTCCATATCAGCTATGTCCTTCCATATCCTCTCTAGTTTGCTCTATGGGATGTGATCATCAGGTATAATTCTAGTCATGTCTCCCAAACTGGCAACCTCATTGTCAATATCACTACCTCTTAAAGAAGAGTGACATGTTAGATTATGCAGTCTAACAGGGTATCCTTACTTTTACCCAAGAAGAAGAAGTTTGACAAATGGTCTATAGTTGAACATCCATCCTAAGAATATTCAAGGATTTTCTTAACACATTGGCATCTTTACTTTTTTTTTTTTTTTTTTTGCACATATATCATGAAGTAAAGATTTTTGGTTGTTTTCCCATTATGTGTAGAAAATAGCTCTTGCCATACTTTAAACATATTTTTCAGATACAAAGACTTATGAGGTAATTTGCACCTACTACAACTAATGTACTACCAGAAGTCTGGGTAGGCAGTCTACTACGACATTAACTTCTTAGGGAGAACGCCTTTGTTTGCTTCCCAAATCGCTCTGCCTTTTCTATAACTTGTTTATGCATTGAAGAAAATGGTTTTTTTGTTTGTTTTATTTTTTTTTTTGAGACAGGGTCTCTCTCTGTTGCCCAGGCTGGAGTGCAATGGTGTGATCTCTGCTCACTGAAGCCTCGACCTCCAAGGATCAAGCAATCCTCCGACCTCAGCCTCCTGAGTAGTGGGGACTACAGGTGCGCGCCACCACACTGGGCTAATTTTTTGTATTGTCTTAGAGACAGGGTTTCTTCATGTTGCCCCGGCTGGTCTTAAACTCCTGGGCTAGTGATCCGCCTGCCTCAGCCTCCCAAAGTACTAGGATTACAGGCATGAGCCACTGTGCCTAGCCTCAAAGAAAATGTTTTTTTGCTAGACATAGTTTTTCTCTGCTCCATGTGGTTTAGAAAGAGACAAGTGGGCAGTGCACAGCTTCCTTTGTGATTGTCCTTTCGCAGTGGGGATATTTTTCTTTCCCCCGGAGTTATTTATTCTGCCTTTGAAGTCAATATTTTTATTACGTTTATTTACACAACACCAAAGATTGTTTTGATTTTGTTGCTCAACTCTTTCTAAACATTTTTCTTCAGGTGATATTCATTTTCTTCCTATCTACAGAAAACATGTACATGCACACAATTTATTAAAATAGTCTATTACTTTAGGTGATCTTATCACATCCTATACAACACGAATAATAAAATAGGTTTGATTCTAAAGTAAGCTAGTTATAATGTCTTCAAATAGAAATAATATAAAAAGAACATAAAAGTGTTCTATTGAAGAGATAGTTTTACGTGAAGATTAATTTATATGTACTCCCCTATCCCTCACTTGGTATTCATTAGTTTGCAATATAGGTGATTTAATGTGACTTGTAAAACAACTTAATCCTCAGTGCTAAACACATACAGACTCTCATGAGGAAATGGGTGACAGTTGAAAAACAAATGATCAACTTCCAAGGTATATTCTTTTGAGGTCAGAATGTGACCCGCACTTATATCTAAAAGCCCACTAGTGCAGATGGTTTAAAAATTAATTTTACTTGATGCCTTGTAACAACCAAAGCCATATAACTATTAGGTGGGCACAGAAGAGATATTATGAAGTATTAATTCTAACAAATGTTAAAAAAAAGTTAACTATTTTTGTTGTGTTCTTTGGTGTATTGTAGTGAATTAAGTCCCAGTTGTAAATATAAATTTGTCTTCATCATCTGTATTCTAAATTCTGACTTCTTTGTGTGCTAAGAAGTGAAGCTCTATAAATGCTGAGTTATGGTGACAAAGACGAATTACTCTCCGGAAAACGATACTGCTGGAATTAATAGAAATGTTTCCTTATTTGAAAATGTAGTTGGGGGCCATTTGTTTAGGAGAAATATGTTAAATTATGCTACTTTAATGATATTTTCAGTTCTAGAATTCTGATTATATAGCCTGTTGCTATTAAAAGATCATGTGTTGGGATTTTGGTTAAATCTCCTTAAAAAGTTTCCAGAAAGTTCAGTTCTGTAGGCACTGTTCCACAATTTCATAGGTAATTTTGTAATTTGAACTCTGTTTAGAGATGTGTTTTTAAAAGTGTGGTCCAGGACTACCTTTATCACAATAATCTGGGGAACCTGTCGGGAGCAAGATTTTTGAAGCCCACCCCAAATCTTCTGAATTTCGAACTTAATAAAAGCCCCAGGTGACTCTGATACACCCTAAACACTGGGAACCACTGGTTTATTAAGTAGTAATGCTTTTCCTTTTATAAATGTCTTCCCATAGAACTCTTTGAACTCTTGTTCTCTCCCTTAGCCCCTCGTTAACTACTACAATAGCAGAAGAGATAAATTACTTTCCTATCACTAACAACCTTTCCCAACCCTTCCTTCATGTGCTGCCAGGAAGAGAGATTTGGGGTGGTTTTCAAAGGAAAAACATTGAGAAGTGGATGCTTGATATTTATTTATTGCCACTCTTCCTTATTCATCTTTTCTTGCTCCAACTCTGACACAGTGTCAAAGAATGATCATGTTAAGGACTTTCATTTATACAGCCCTCTGCCATGATAAAGCATTTACATGTTGTTTTTAAAAATTCATATAACTTGCCCCTAGAAGGACATTTAGGTCATTTTGCCCAACTCTGTCATTTGACATATGGAGAAAATGATGCTTAGATAGGTTTTGTGGTTTGTTCGAGATCACACTCCTAATTATTGAAGGAACTAGAACAGGGACCCAGGTATCTCGACTCCCAGAGCACTGATGTCTTCTGGCATGTTATTTAAAAAATCTTGTATATTGCAGTTATTTATGTGAAGAGAAAATTGTTTTGTAGTTTGTTCATCATCTTTGATTTGTTATCCTTAATGGTCTCGCTGCTTCCCAGGTCTATTTCTATTTATTGTTATGTTGTGGGAAAACAGCTGAAAAACACATTTCTCATTGAGTGAGCTTTTGTGCAAATTGTAGCTTTCAGAGGAATTTGATCCCTGCGGCTTGAGGTTGAATTTGGTAACACTTTATTTTAGGTGTCAAGGCATGGTACATTTAATTAGCATTCGCTATAATAACACTGATCAGTGTGAATTCTGCTGATTAAAATGTGGATGGTAGTATTACTGTACCGTGAGCAGAATCCACCCACATGCTGTTAGGTTCACTGGACTCGCTTTCTCTCTCTTGCCCAGTTTTAATTTAGAAAAACCAAAAAACAAAAACTAGTTTCTCTTTCTTCCTTTGGAGTGTTTAATTAATGGTTGTTGGATATGCTCAAAGTATCCAGTGGAATGGGTATAAGAATAAGGTTCTTTGCCCTCCCAATTATGTGATTGCTCACTTGAGGAGTTAATTAAATTTCAAATGTAGGCCACTTTGTATAACATACTATGGTAATAAAGTCATAATGCTCTAAAACAGAATCTAGACAGAGAGCTAAGAAACGCAGAACATTCCATTAATAAAGAACCTTGTAATTGGACCTCATCTGGAAAGAGTTAAGGCAAGAGGAGCATTGTAACTGGAATGAGAGGAGTGTCACATTCTGTGCATGAAAAATGGCGGTCCTGGAGAACAGAATCTGCTGAGCACAGGGATCATTTTTAATCAATAAAAATGCTTTTTCTGAAGGAAACCTAAGCAAGAAACTCACCTGAACCAATTCCAGAGATTTTAAGTCAAGAAAAGTGAAGGCAAGTAGAATGATTTGGGAATAGATTTGTCACAGAAGCAGTACGGACATTAAAAGAACAGTGAAGGATAGATCCTAGAGACATTTTCCCCCACATCCAGAGTATTACAAAATTATCCAACTATTTTTTTTTTTTAATAGACAGAGTCTCACTCTGTCACCCAGGCTGGAGTGTAGTGGCATGATCATAGCTCACTGCAGCCTTGAACTCCTGGGCTCAAGGAATCCTCCTGCCTCAGCCTCCTGAGTAGCTGGAACTACAGGCACATGCCACCATGCCCATCCAATTTAAAAATTTTGAAAAGAAAATAGAGCCTTACCATGTTGCCCAGGCTGGTCTTAAACTCTTTTCTTAAAGGGATCCTCCCATCTTCACCTTTCCAAAGTAGCTGGGACCACAGGCGTGTTCCACAATGCTCAGCTCACCTATTAATTTATTTTAATCTTTGTAAGGAAAACTAAAACAGTAATGTAAATTTTCGGGTAAAGTTATAATGAGTAGGATAGCACTATAAGCTCGTATAGGAAAAAAATGAATAAAAAACTACTTCTGGCAAAATGATAAATATGATATTCTGAAAAGCTGAATAAAATAGAATAAACACAATTTTAATTGAGTAGCTGACTTTGGGGGAAAAAAGCAAGAGAGAGAGAGAGAGAGAGAGAGACAGAGCCGATCCCCAAACAAACAAACAAGAAAGAAAACCAAAACAAAATCCAAACTCAAGTAAATAAGAAGTTGAAACCAAGGACATAACCAAGTGTGGGAACTGAGGCTGCTGTGGGAGCGAATGCTGGTATGAGAGCACTTGTCATGTGAATTAATGGCTTCCTGGTGGAGAATCCTGTGGAGACTATACCTAGGACTTGTTAGAAAGGGGCTAAACCTGGACCCTCAAACGGGTAGCACTCTTCAGAGGAAAGTAGCCTAGAAAAAACTTCACTTGGCTGCAAACTGAACAAAGAAACCAGTCCGACACCTTGGTAGCTCTGGTTTTAGGGAAGAGACAGGAACTTCCTTGAGAATTTGCCACTACAGACCTCAGGCCTCCCCTCATCCAGATGTAGAGTTTGAATTTAAATGGCCAGTTTATTGAAATACGAGCCCAGACATTATTTTAAAGTAATTCTTGTTTGGAGACTTCCCTATAGTATCTAACTTAGGCAAGTATAAAACTTCCTTAAAAAAACCACCTGCAACTCAAGACCTCAAAATTCCTAGGTACTGAGTTTAGTCAAATAATATGTGATGAAAAATAATGACCATGTTGGTAAATCATGAGCAAGTTAATGAAAATGGCAACAGGTTTAGATTTTCAAACACTTCAGATATTAAGATTATTAATAAAAATAGCACACACAAAAAATAAAGATGACAAGAAAAAAATGAGCAATAAGTGAGACATTGTCAAATATGCCATGCAGATTTAAAGACAAATGAACATGTAGAAATAAAAATAAAATTGATAAAATTAACTCATAAATTAAATATATTAGAGTCAGATGAAGAGAGAATTAATAAACTGGAAGATTAATCCAAGGAAGCTATTCAGAACGCAAAATATAGAGAAATAGATGAAAAATATGAGAGATTAAGATATTTGGAGGATTAAATAGTAAGTACTAACATATAGCTACCCAGATTAGTAGATTGAAAAAATAGAATGAGGAAGAATCAATATTTGAAGAAGTAATGCCTTAGTATTTTCCAGCATGGATGAAAGATGAAAATTCTTAGATGAAAAAGTGCTGAGTGTATTTCACTAACAATAAATAGAAACTCATACTGAGACATATTATGAAAAACTGTAAGATAATAAAAACAAAGAGAAAATATTGAAAGTAGACTGAGTAAAAAACATGTACAAAGCAGTAACAGACTTAATATCTTCAAAAGGCTGATAAAATAATGAAAATTAATTTAATAATTAACTTATTTAAATAATTAGTAAAATTAAATTATTCTGAAGTCAGGTGCCTAGAAAATTTTTATATCAAGAATGAGGAATAACTAAATAAAAAGGTGAGAGCACTTACTATTACCAGACCTTCATTAAAGGTAGTTCATAAAGATAATAGAATATATAAGAAACAGATAAAAGAAAATAATCCCAGAAAGATGTTCTGATAATGCTTTTAAAAGATGTGCAAAGAAAATAGTATGTAGGTGTGCAATTACAAACTTTAAATATAAGGTATTAATAATGCATAATATGTGATGGTAGAAGAAGTTCTAAGATCCTAAGACATAAATAAAATATTGTACAAAAACAACACATTAGACAGGAGGGAGTTGATTAGGCCTGAGCTCAGAAAGTAAATGACAATACCACTACTACTACTGCTGCTACTGCTACTACTTTATATGAATTTCGTGAGAGTGATATGCCAGCTATGTTCTGATTGCTGTATGTATATTAATGGAAATTAATGGCCATAATAATCTTATGAGGTCAGTGATATTATCTCCATTTTTCAGATGAGAAACATGACAATGAGAAGCCACATAATTAAGGAATCAGAGAGACCGAGGGGCTGAGGAGGAATTATTTAATTATTTACGTGCACTGACCCAGTTGGATTAACATCCAAAGGACTGAGCCCTGAACAAAGAGTCAAGCTACCTTTTAAGCATTTCGTCAGGTAGGGGGAGATTTGTGCAGGGGGAAGCATATTACAGAAGCGAGAAACAAAGACAGTTATTTAATTAAGACATGCATTACATTATTTCTTACTTTTCAAGGAACAACATGTTTTATGACTTGAGATTATCTGTTTAGTGACCTTGCAGCTGCACAGCTAGAGAAACAGGGTCTTCACAATGCCTGGGAAAGGGAGAGAGAAGGCTCACTAGCCACGGAAAAACAGGCAGTTAATTTTTAAAGGACTGCAGCTCTTTCTTTTCCTCAGGGGAATTGGGTTTTCTTACACACAACTGAGTTTTTGCTCACACATTCTTTAATTTCTTTTAATTCCTGTTCCAACACAGGATTTGAGTCTAGATGATCTGGTTTGGATCTATGATCCTAACCACTGGGCTGTACCACTAGTGATTAATTTTAGACTTTTGTGCCTGGCAAAGTTTAAAAGGTAACCACTAAAACAAAAAAATAAAATATTATAACTACTTATGAATTAGAGGAGAAAAATGGAATAAGGGAGGGATCTTGTTAGCAATAAAAAAATTCCAAAAAAGCACAGAGAAATCAGGTCAAATAAAAAGCACAAGACGAGATGGTAGAAATGGATCAAAAGAATTCACTAATAAACAACGGTAAAAATGAAGTTGCTTGTTAAAAGATAGGTCGACAGATTGCATTAAAAATACAAGATCTAGCTATATTCTGTTTAGAGAAAACACACTCAAAGCATAAGGACATAGATAGTTTGAAAGAATAAGGATGAAAAAAGATATGCCAGGAGAATATTAATTAAAAGAAAGCTGAGATAGCTATCTTATGTCATTGAAAATAGACTTGAAGGCAAAAAGTACTGTTGGTTATAGTCGCTATATAATAGATTTTTTTACACTAAGGAATAGATAACAATTCTAAACTTGTATGCACCTAATAAGATAGCTTTAAGTTATGTAAAGCAAAAATTGATAGAACTTCTTGGAGAAAGTGACAAACTTACCACAAAAGCAGAAGCTATGAAAAATTGTTGGGTCAAGCAGACAATAAGGAAACAGAAGATTAACCACATAGTTAAGAACTTTGACTTAATGTACATACATTGAATTCTGCAGTCTCAAATTACAGAATGCATTTTTTTCTCAAAGAAAACATTCACAAAAAGTTAACCCTGAAGCCATAAATCACATATCAACACATTTTATGTACGTATATATGTATGTATGTATGTACGTACATACATATTCTCTCACCAAGAAACTTGAATCTGAATCAACACATTTTAAAGAGCTAGTCTACTGACCACATGCTCTGCCTCAGCAGTTAAATTACTCATCAGGCCGGACATGGTGGCTAGCGCCTGTAAACCCAGCTCTTTGGGAGGCTGAGGTGGGTGGATCACTTGAGGCCACGAGTTGGAGATCAGCCTGGCCAACATGGCAAAACCCCGTCTCTACTAAAAATGTAAAAATTACCCAGGCATGGCGGCGTGTGCCTGTAATCTCAGATACTGGAGAGGCTGAGGTACGAGAATCGCTTGAACCTCGGAGGTGGAGGTTGCAGTGAGCCAAGATTATGCCACATTCCAACCTGGGCAACAAGAGTGAAACTACATCTCAAAAAAAAAAAATTACTCATCAGTTAAAACAAAAATGAATCTCTTCTCCATCTTTTCATAGTTTAAATTAAATGACCTCTAAGTAACTCATTGGTTAAAAAAAAAAAAGAAATCAAAATTAAAATGAAAAAATACAGTTAGGCTGGATGGGGTAGCTCACACCTGTAATCCCAACACCTTGGGAGGCCAAGGCAGGTAGATCACTTGAGCCCGGGAGTTTGAGACCAGCCTCGGCAACATGGTGAAACTGCATCTCTACCAAAAATACACATACACACACACAAAAAATAGCTGGGCATGGTGGCACAGGACTGTAGTCCCAGCTACTTGGGAGGCTTAAGTGAGAGGACTGCTTGAACCTGGGAGGTCAAGGCTGCAGTGAGCCAAGATTACACCACTGCACTCCAGCCTGCATGACAGATTGAGACTCTGTCTCAAAACAACAACAAAAACAACTAGAAATAATGAAAATAATCAATATTAAAAATTTGGGATGTAATTAAAATGGCATTTGGAAATCACTCCATACCCACTTAAGGAGGAAAAAAAGGCTGAAAATCAATGAAATATGTAACTAACTTAAGAAGTTTAGAAAAGAGTATGGATCCTTTCCTTACTCCTTATACGAAAATTAATTCAAGATGGATTAGAGACTTAAATGTTAGACCTAATACCATAACACCCCTAGAGGAAAACCTAGGTAGTACCATTCAGGACATAGGCACGGGCAAAGACTTCATCTCTAAAACACCAAAAGCAACGGCAGCAAAAGCCAAAATTGACAAATAGGATCTAATTAAACTAAAGAGCTTCTGCACAGCAAAAGAAACTACCATCAGAGTGAACAGGCAACCTACAGAATGGGAGAAAATTTTTGCAGTCTACTCATCTGACAAAGGGCTAATACCCAGAACCTACAAAGAACTCAAACAAATTTACAAGAAAAAAACAAACAACCCCATCAAAAAGTGGGCAAAGGATATGAACAGACATTTCTCAAAAGAGGACATTCATATAGCCAACAGACACATGAAAAAATGCTCATCATCACTGGCCATCAGAGAAATGCAAATCAAAACCACAATGAGATACCATCTCACACCAGTTAGAATGGCGATCATTAAAAAGTCAGGAAACAACAGGTGCTGGAGAGGATGTGGAGAAATAGGAACACTTTTACACTGTTGGTGGGATTGTAAACTAGTTCAACCATTATGGAAAACAGTATGGCGATTCCTCAAGGATCTAGAACTAGATGTACCATATGACCCAGCCATCCCATTACTGGGTATATACCCAAAGGATTATAAATCATGCTGCTCTAAAGACACATGCACACGTATGTTTACTGCGGCACTATTCACAATAGCAAAGTCTTGGAATCAACCCAAATGTCCATCAGTGACAGACTGGATTAAGAAAATGTGGCACATATACACCATGGAATACTATGCAGCCATAAAAAAGGATGAGTTTGTGTCCTTTGTAGGGACATGGATGCAGCTGGAAACCATCATTCTTAGCAAACTATCACAAGAACAGAAAACCAAACACCGCATGTTCTCACTCATAGGTGGGAACTGAACAATGAGATCACTTGGACTCGGGAAGGGGAACATCACACACTGGGGCCTATCATGGGGGGGGGAGGGGGGAGGGATTGCATTGGGAGTTATACCTGATGTAAATGACGAGTTGATGGGTGCTGACGAGTTGATGGGTGCAGCACAGCAACATGGCAGAAGTATACATATGTAACAAACCTGCATGTTATGCACATGTACCCTAGAACTTAAAGTATAATAATAATAATAATAATAATAAAAAGTTTGTTAACATGAGTACTTCAAAGTCAAGAAGATATTTTCTTATGTTAGCATCTGGAAGCTTTATTTTTTTACAATCTACCTGGAAATAAATTTTTATGAATTCTGTGAAAACAAACAAACAAAAAAAGAGTAGAATAAACCAAAGTAAGTAAAAGGAAGGAAGTAGTAAAGAGAAGAATTAGTGAAACAGAAGACATGCCATATACAGGATCAACAAACTCTCAAGTTAGATTTAAAAATCATAATTTCCAATGACATTTTTTTTCACTGAGTATGAAATGTGAAGATCCATTACAAGGATACCAGTGTAGATACAGAAATATAATCTGAATAGAAAGAATGATTTGAATTTTTTTCTTTTACCGATTTTACATTTACTTTTTAAATTTGCATAAACTAAAATTAACTTTTTGGTATACAGATCTATTAGGAGTTTTGATGAATTCAAAGATTTGAGTATTTATCCATCATCATAATCAAGCAACAAAACAGGTCAATCATTCCCCAAACTTCTTGGTGATGCCCCTTTAAAATCAACCACTAGCCCTCACCCTAGACCCCTGGTAACCACTAATTTTGTTCTCTTCCCCTAAAGTTTCGCCTTTTCCAGAAAATCATATAAATAAATTATACAGTATTTGACCCTTTTGGTCTGGCTTCTTTTATTCATCATAATTCATGAGATATTCATTCATATTGTTGTATGTTTTAATAGTTTGTTTCTTTTTATTGCTAAGTAGTATTTCATTGTAGGGATTGTAACATATCCATTCACCAGCTGAAGTGCATTACATGTATCAAATTTACAGTTTCTTAACGATTATGCTTACAGCTTATAAATATTCATGTACAGGTTTTTGTGTCAACATAAGTTTTTGTTTCTCTTGATATATACCTAGGTGTGGGACCGGCATATAGTAAATGAGTGCTAAACTTTCTAAGAAAGAGACACACTGTTTTCCAAAGTAGCTCTATCATTCTGTATTCTCGCTAGCAGTTTCTGAGAGTTCCTTTTGTTTTGCATCCTTGCCATCACTTTCAATTTTCAGTTTTAAAATAATGTTAGTCCGTCTCGTAGATACGTGTGTACTTCTGGTTTTAATTTGTATTTCCCTTATGACTAATAATGTTGAGCGTATTTTCTTGTGCAGCTTTGCCATCCATACATCTTCTTGGTGAAGTTTCTGCTTAATTTTTCAGTATGTGTGCTCATTTTCATTGTATTGTTTGCTTTCTTATGAATTATCTGAGTTTTTTGTATATGCTAAATATTCTTACTTATGATGTCTTATTATATATTGCTCGATGTTGTTTTCTAATATTTTGTTACAGATTTTTGTGTCTATGATAATGAGAGGTATCAGTCTCTAGTTTTCTTTTTTTGTAATGTCTATCTGGTTTTGGCATTAGAATAATGCTGGCTTCATAAAATCACTGGGGAAGTGTTTTATCCCTTTTATTCTGTGGAAGAGATTTTGTAGAGTTCAGAGTACACATTCCTTAAATATTTAGCAGAATTCCAGAGTGAAATCATTTAGATCTGAAGTTTTCTTTGTGGAAGATTTTAAACTACAAATTCAATTCCCTTGCTAGGTATAGCACTCTTAAGATTATCTATTTCTTCTGGAATAGTTTGTGGCTTTCAAGGAACTGGTAATTTTATTTAAGTTGTCACATTTATGGGTATAGAATTTTTCATAGTATTTTATTCTTTTAATGTTTGTAGGGTTTTTAATAATGTTCTCTCTTTAATTCATAATGTTGATAACTCATGTCTTCTCTCTTTTAGTCACACTAGAAATTTATTAACCCATTTATGCCAGAGATTGCAAATTCTTTTTTTGTGAAAAATCAGACATTGGTGATGACCTTGAGCAGTAGAACATAAATAACTCCCAGAAGTTTAGTGTTCAAATAATGGAACACTAGGCATAAATGGTTTAATGTTGTTAATCTTTTAAAATAACTCACTTTTGGTTTTATTGATTTTCTGTATTATTTTGTCTTTTGAATTTCATTGATTTTTGCTCATATTTTCACTCTTTCTCCTTACTTGGGACTTAATTTGTTCTTTTTCTATTTTATAGTCAGAAGCTTAGATTACTGAGTGGAGACCATTTTTCTTTTCTAATATAAATGACCCAAAACAATTAATTTTTCTCATAAGCATTGCTTTTGCTGAATTCAGTCAGTCTTGATATATTGTATTTTTATTTTAATTAAGTTCAAAATATATTTAAATTTCTCTTGAATCTTCCCATTTGGCCCACAGTTATTTTATAATTGTAGTAATTTTAAATATTTTGGGATTTCCATGCTATTTTTCTGTTATTGATTGCTAGTTGAATTACTGTATGGTCACAAAACATACTTCGTATGATATATACTCTTTGTAATTTGTTAAGGACATTTGTGGCACAGAGTATTGTCTGTCCTGGTAAGTATTCCATGTATACTTGAAAGTAAGATATATTCTGCCCTTCTTGGGTAGAGTGTTCTATGAATGACAAGTGGATCAAATTGGTTGATAGTTTTGTTCAGGGCTTTGATAGTCTTCCTGATTTTCAGTATACTTATTCTGTCAGCTTCTGTGGGAGGAGTCTTGAAGTCTCCAGCTACGATTGTGGGTTTATCTATTTTCCTTTAAATTTGATTAGTTTTTGCTTCACATATTAATGTTTTGAAGTTCTGGTGTTAGTTGCATGTATATAGAGAATTTTTTATGTCTTTTTTGGGAATGTCATCTTTACCATTAATTATGTAATGTCTCCCTTTATGTATGATATTGTTCCTGTTCTGAAGTCTGCTTTTTCTGATATTAATGTGCCTATTCTAGTTTTGTTTTAATTCATGTTGGAATAATATATCTTTTTCTGTGTCTTTATCTGTAACCCATCTTTATTTTTATGTTTAGGATAAATTTTCTTTTATATAGCATATATTTAGGTTTTGAGTTTTATTCAGTCTGATAATCTTTTAATTTGCATATTTAATTATTTACATGTAAGGTAATTAATGATATGCTTGGATTAAAAGACAATGTCTTGCTATGTATTTTTTATTTTTCTTTATTTTTGCTCTTTTTCTTTCTTCTTTTTGAAAAGTTGGGTATTATTCCATTTTACCTCCAATATTGTCATTTTATTTATACTCCATTCTTTAAAATATTTTAGTGGTTACTCTATGGTTTACAATACCTATCTTATTTACTCCGAAGTCTACCTTAAAATAATATTACACTGTTTCAATGTAGTATAAATACTTTATAGCATTTTTTTCTAATTACTTTTTCCTATTCTTTATGCTATTTTACTTTCCTGTATGCTATACACACAATACATTGCTATCATTTTTTATTTAGGCTGTTAGTTATCTTTAAGATGATTTACAAATAAGAGTTAATTTTGTATTTTTTTGCTTTACTGCATTTCCAGTTCTATTCATTATGTGTGTGTGTGTGTATGCATGTGCATAGATCTAAATTTCTGTCTAGTATGATATTATTTCTGCCTGAAGAACTCTTTTAATATTGTTTTCAGTGTAGGTATTGTATTAGCCAGGGTTCTCCAGGGAAATAGAATCAATGAGATATAGATACCGATCTCTTCCCCCCCTTCTTTCTCTCTCTCTCTCCAAACGTATACACACACACACACATATGTATTGATATGTATGTATGTATGTGTCTGTCTATCATCTAGCATCTGAGAGAAGATTTAGTGGGGGATTGGCTCATGTGATTATGGAGGCTGAGCAGTCTCATGACAGGCTGTTCTCTAAGCTGGACACCCTTGGATGTTGGCAGAATGGTTCAGTCTAAGTGCGAAGGCCTCAGAACCAGGGAAACCAGTGGCCTGAGAACCTCAGGAGGCACTAGTGTAAGTCCTGGCATCAAAAGGCTGGGGAACCTGAAGTTATCCAAGGACAGGATAAGAAAAGTATATTCCAGTTTCTGCAGATAGATCAACACATTTGCCGTTTGTTTCTGCCCACCCCCCCCACCCCCAGATCCCCAGTGGATTGGATGGTACTCACCCACATTGAGGGTGGATCTTCTCCAACCCCATCAGACTCACATGCCAATCTTCTTTGAATAAAACCTTCACAGACATCTCAAATATAATGCTTTATCAGGTTTCTAGGTATTCCTTAATCCAGTCAAGTTGACCCCTAAAATTAAACATTTACAGGTATGCTGGCAAACGATTCTCCTTTGGTTTACCTGAGAAAAATATTTATTTCTCCTTTATTCTTGAAAGGTAATTTCAGTGGCTATAAAATTCTGGGTTGACTTTTTCCTTTTCTTTCAGCACTTTAAAGGGTGGCATTCCATTGTCTTCTGACATGCAGTGCTTCTTATTAGAAGTCTACTGTAATTCTTACTATTGTTTCTATGTAGTATTTCCTTTTTCTCTGGTGACCTTCAAGACTTTTTCTTTATTTTTAATTCACAACTGTTTGAATATGATATGCCTAGGGGTGTGTGTGTGTGTGTGTGTGTGTGTGTGTGTGTGTGTGTGTGTGTGCAGTTTTTTCCTCTTGTGGTTTAGTATATATTTTACTTGGAGTTATCTGAGCCTCTTGGATTTGTGGTTTTGTCTTTTTTAATAAATGAAACGTTCCTTCATATATCTTGGATGCTTTGTTTTGATCCTTCCCCCTGCCTCCCACTCTGTTTTTCTCTTGTATTAGTTTGGGTACTTTCTACTGACTTGTCTCTAAGTTCATGATTTCCTTATTTGGCTCTGTCAAGTCTACTGATTAGACTGTCAAAGGCATTCTTCATCTTTCTTACTGTGTTTTTCAGTATAACATTTGCATTAGATTTTTTTTTCTTATAGTTTTTATCATTTTACTGAAATTACCCATCTGTTCCTGCATGCGGTCTACCTTTTTCATTAGCACCATATCATATCAATAATAGTATTTTAGGCACATATCAATAATAGTATTTTAGACTCTCTGTCTAATAGTTATTATGGGTGTGATATTTGTATCTGGTTCCTTAGATCACTTTGTGTCTTGACATTGTTTTTTTTAATGTTTTGATGGCTCATAACTTTTTTGTAGAAGTTTATGCATTTGGTGTAGGACAGTAGGCACAGAAGTAGATAGCTTTTATTTTTTTATTTTTTTATTTTTTGCCCGTAAATGGGTATGCCGTTCCTTATGTTAAGCTTTCAGTGTGGCATTTCATTTAATATGGACAGGAATTGATCTAGTTTTGAAATTGTTGCTATGATTACCCTCATTGTATCCCCAGCTTACCGTTTCAGTAGTTGTTACCTTGTGTTTAGGGTAATGGTAGTTTGCCCCAATTTTTTTCTCAGTGTCTGCTCTGCACTAAGCTTCAGATCTTCCCTTTGGGCTGTGCCTTAGAATTTCTCTCTGCTTTCTCGGTTAATCTCCCTGCAGTATACCATTGTTACTTGATGCCTACTATCCTTGTGGTGAGGGTTGGGGGGATTTTTATTATAGTTCTAATTAAGCTTCTATTTTAGGCACATACTGTGCCCCCTAAGACTCATTTCTTAGGGTTATGAGTTTCTCAGTGCTCCTACTCCACTCCTAGTGGCATTCCTGTTCTTCCTCAAGATGTGGAGAGATTTTTCCCTTTTCTTTTTGCCTAGTTTCAGTTGATTTTCCACTACTCTTCACCAAGATATAGGGAGTTTTCTTTCCTTTTCTTTTCTTCTAGCTTCAGTTGATTTTCACTGGTGCCCTAAGGGTGAGCATCTTTCTTGAACCCTACCAGTAGTTGAAGGCATTTGCTTTGTAGGGGAGAAAAGAAAGGTGGATTTAGGTGGGTTTTCATGTCTTTTTTATTACCCTCCTTCATTTCATGCCCAAAGCCATGAAGGGTCCTATCTTAGGACCCTCACCAATCTTTTTTTGTTTGTTTGTATTGATGAGCAGCAAGTCAGGACTGTGAAGAAGTGAAGAAGAGCATGCAGGTGGTATGAATCTCCCTTTTATATGTGGCTCCTTATATGTGGTTCTCTAACATTTTATCCTCTTGACTAGCCCACATTTAACTTTTACCAATTTACTTAAAATTTTAGCTGAATTGTTACTGATGTCTGACAGTGTCTGTAAGCAAATGCATACATCTTGTCTGTCCTTGCAAGTACCTGCCTTTCCTTAGATTTGGGGTTAGAGGTTGTTGCTCTTCCACCTCAGCTCTCTAATGATTTCAAGAAAAGTTAGAGGTTATCATATTGTTTGCCATTTTATTGGCTATTTTTATTGTATTGAGGTTGGAAGCAATGCCCTTTCCAACCTTCTGCATCCCAAGTAGGAGATGGCAGCACCAATCAATTATGTTTTAGTGGGAGAATATGAAAATGTAGAATATATATGCATGGAATACATCTGCAAATCACCAAGTCCTTGGGTTTGGATTAGCTCATGTGGAGGTCCCATTGTAACATAATTTTTACATTCTTATATCCACATTTCCATTACTGAAAGTTAGAGGGGTAAAACAATAATAACTAAAACATGCATAATGCATACTATGTGTGAAACACTGTTTTAACCTTGCTTCACATATTAACTTGTTTAATCCTCACAACTTTTATGTTACTGATAAACTCAGGCACTGTCAGGTCAAATCACAAGGCATCCGTGATAAACTCAGGCACTGTCAGGTCAAGTCACAAGGCATCCTACCTCCTAACTAGTTGATTCTGTGTTTGAACACAAGTGTTTTTAATCAGCTTTATCACTTCTCAAATAAAAGTATAAAAGGACGATTAATCAGGGTAATTCAGAATTCTGAAGAGCATCTAGTCCTGCTCTTTTATTTTACAAATGAAAAATTTAAAACATGTGAGTTAAATGACTCATCAGGACCAACCACATAGTTTGAGGCTGATTCCATATAGAACCAAGGTTTCCATTTCCCATGCTATTTTTATTTAATCACAGCATTCAATTACAAATGGGAGTTCAGTTCCAGTGCTCCAAATCTAGAGATTCATTTTTAAACGATTTCTTATTTGGGCTAAGGTTTATTTATTTATAGGTTCAGTTCAAATGATGGAGAGGAATGTAACTTTCAGATTGCCATTTAATTTTATCACATTAACTTATATATGTCCAAGAACAGAACACATCCAAAGTTAAAATATTCATCTTTATTCAGGCAAGGAACAAAGTGAATATCTGTAGTTGGGAATTTTCTATCAAAAGACTTTCTCCTCCGGTGTTTATTAATGAGTACATTTGATTGTAGAAGCCATTTGTTCTGCTAAGCTTTAAATATGATAACTCTTGTTAGTCCTCTGAAAGACTGTATCTTAAATGTATAGTTCATTCATTATCATAGCTCTGTTTTCTAACTCTTCTCTTTTATTTAATGCAGTGCCTGTGGAAATTTATATGCTGCTTAAGGAAGACTTCCATCTTCTTCCTTTCTCTTCATTCACCTCTCTATGATGGTTACATATACATAGTAGCATGTAGTGGGACAGAAGTCAGAAAACTTGAATTGTTTATCATGTTTTGTGACTTACAAGCAACTTGGCCTCTGGCAAATGTTTTGGTATCTTTTAGCCTTTGTTTTCTCACCTGCACTGCATGGTGTATGAGGATCATTCATTTACCCGTAAACATTTATTGAACTTCTGTTATAAGCCTGGCACAGTGGTGGGCACTAGGGACACAAAGTTGAATAGGACATAGCTACTACTTTCCAGTGAACTTATGGTGGATCTAGTATAGGTATTGATGTGTAAATAATTATGACATGCAATAAAATGTATACAAGTTTAATATAGGAGAGGCAGATCGGACAGACTCAGAATATTCACAGAAGGCGTATTTAAAAGTAAGAGTTCAGCAAGCAAGTGAGGAGAAAGCCTTTCAGGCAAAGGAAGAGCATTTAAATGTTTTCTAACTGCACATCAAAAACTGGTTGAAGTCCACAAACCTGAGGGACTGTCATTGCTTTTAAGAAACAATGTATCAAGGGATTATGAAAACTATGATTTGAATTTTGAAAACCATCATGTTATAGTTACAGATAATAACCTTAGAGACATCCTAGTTTAAATTCATTAATAAGATACAGAGATAGAATGACAAATCAAGACTGTAATTAATTGTAAGAAATTGGATCCTGCAAGTCTTCATTATCATGAGTCATGTTAATTAACATTTTCACTAATTAGCTTGACAATAAAATCATCACACAGTTAGTGACCCTGTGAGGTCACAAACACAAAGTAGCATTGCTTACAAGGTCAGGGTTAAATAATTGATAGTAGGATTGACTAGCGCTATAGTTAAAAACCATACAACACAGGCAGACCAAGAGATAGGAAAATTTACTCAGATTAAATATGGCTCTTTTTATCAGATATATCAAAGATATTTCATAACATTGGCATTTTAAAAAGAATTTCATATACTATCTCTGATTTTTTTCACATGATTAAATTACTGTTACTACTAGCCTCTTGTATAATGCCATTTGTAATAAACTAGGCAAAAGTTGCTTTCAGAGGTTAGTATTTAAGAAGAAAAGTATCACAAAAATCTATTAATGACATGAAATATAATGCTTAAGGATGTACTGACAGTCCACAGAATACATTGTAAAAGCTTAAGAGCAAAAGAGGACAATTCATATGATGGTTAAACCTTAAAATAGTTTATCAGTGAGGAAAAAATAAAATGCGATTTTGAAAGGAAAGGCAAGGACAGTAGAAAATGTCTGAGGAAGAAATATATCAATACTCAGATAAAGTAATGATCAGAAAATGTAGGCCTTTTTCATTAGCAATGGAAAAATGTTAGATAATCAGGTGATAAACGACTTTGTGGGATGGAGGTGTTCATATGTATCAGGCAAATGATTTCATGGAGTAGTTTCTTATATTTATCTGTATTACTATGTATCCTCCCTCTTTGAACCTAAATAGAATAATTTGGTTATTTCAGTTCTTTTAGATAACTAAATGTTATATTACCTTTTCAAATATTTAGTTAAAACCTAAGCTTAACCAAATCAAATGTACTCTTTTCCTTTGATCGCACAAGGGGCCCTAAAGTACTGTACATTAAAAACAAAATTCTATTGTAATAAAAATTTAACCAAATTATTTAAAAATTTAATGAAAGTAATGTCATAATTAGACAAAAGTAAAAATAATACAATCTCATGCAATAATCTTAATATTTGCACATTGCCTTCTGCATGCAGCTATATTTTTAATATACTTGCAGTCATAATATGCATTTCTATATTATAATTTTTGTATTGTGAATTGCCATTTCTCCCCATCTTGTTGAAAAAAAGATTTAAATAGCTTACAAAGAAATGTACAATAAAACAAGGTAACATTAAATAAAATCAATAGGAAAAGAAAGAATTCGGGAGAAAGAAAGGGAAGAGTGGGATAAAATAAGAAATATATGAGGTAATATAAAAAACATTTGTCATTAGCTATTAGACACAGGCCATGGATTTATCTTTGAGCAGGCACTTAAAGAGGGAAAAGGGATCAATTTCTGATTTATCGTGTCTAGTAGATTAAAACAGATCAGTTGTTTAGGAGAAGTAACAAATATTTTAAATCCTGAAACCATAGATACATTTCTTTTGTTTTTCTTCATAAAGAGGATACAATGGCTTAAACATCACTCTAATGTCAAATATAGCCATGAGTTTCATAAGGCTGCTTCTTGTAACACATGTTTTAATAGTCTCAGTGTTGGCAAATACTATAGAAGTAAAGTTAGCATACCATAATTCATTTAAAGAAAACCCAATAGAACGAGATTATATTTCAATATACACCTTTTGTATAACCAAAAAACAAAACACCACAGTAAAATGATGACAAAAAACATATTTGCGATTCTAGACAAAATGTTAAAATCTTTAATCATAAATGAACTCTTCAGAAATCAGTACAAAGAGACTAAAACTACAAGGGAAGTGAAAATAAAAGGAACAGGAAAATGGAATAGCACAAATGAGTTATAAGGCTATATGAAGATGATATAGTTAACATTAATAGTTGAGAAAGAAATTTCATTATAAATTCCATTATTGATCCTTACAGATATTGATATCTGATGTTTGTGCAGCTTTAGGAAATGAAGAATTCTCAAATTCTGGGGAAACTTACTGTAGTCATAGGGAGTTTACTCAAAAAATGTAGTTTTTTGCATAAACTTGGCCCTGGCAGTTCCAAACCACAGGAATTACTCCAACAAAGTAATTAGATACACACCCGCACACATACACATACATGTTTACTACATAGAAAATGTGTAAGTAATATATCATCCCCCAAGAAACTACTTATGTATCAACTGGTTTATAAAATAATAGATTTTGTGGGGGTAGAAATAGAAAAAAGGCACTTAAGCAAAATTACTACATTTCTCAAAATTCTATGTCCTTTGAATTCTTATGAAACATTTTTAATGAATCAGTTTTATATGATGCATTTTAAAAAAACATTTAGATTAATATTTCTGTTTACTTTAGAACTTAGAAAGTCTCTTTGGAATGAGCTGATTGCTCCTTTTCTCTTAAAAATAATCTTTCAGGTTTACTTTGAATGGATAAGTTTTTTTCTTTCCTTTTTGATGACTTTTCCATGATGAGTAGACAATTTAAAGCATTTCACTGATGTAGTTATGCTGTTCAATGCAACCTTCCAGCAATCTTTTTATCATTAGATTATTCGCTCTATATAGCAGAATCATTGAATGGGGGAGTACAGAGTTTGAGAATGGGAAGTAGATAGAGCTAAATTTAGTATAATGACCTATGAGAAGAGAAAAAAAAAAACTGAGATCTTTTTAAAGATTAAAGATTTTAAAGATAGAAGCCTAAATTGTACAAAGTTGAGCCAAATTTCATGCACAGAAAGTTGCTTTTAACTTCCTCTCCCCACATACACACATTTAGAAAGATAGACATTTATTTCTTAGAAAAATAATATTTTCCTGGTTAGACATTTATTTTCTACAAGAATTATTTATTATTTGCTACCAAAGACACTCATTTGTCTAGAACTATGTGGTTCAATAAGAAAGCAAACAATGCCCGACAATGATAAAAAGCAACAAGAGTTGTAAGACAATGGAAGGAGAGATCAGTCACAGTGAGTTGGATGTGATTGTTCCCATCATGAAATGGATGAGAGATCTGATCAGTTGAAGACAGCACACAAAAATTATCTCTTGCTGTTAGTAGAAAATTGTCTTGTACTGTCACTGACCAAGTACATTGACCTCTAAATGAAGCTTTGAGATTTTGCAGCTTTTTCTTTGTGGATTAACTGCAAAAGATACATCCTTTATATGCTGCTGCCTTGAGTTGAGAATTGCTTTCCTAGTAGAGAATAGAGGAATTTGCATTGTTACTTATTCTCTACTTTTATCTGTAGGTGGAAAAACCTTCGTTGTAACATGGTTACTTACTCTATGGAGTCAAGGGAAGATAGCTGACCATGAAACTGAACCTGGTTTCTGACTCTCCCACTTACTTAGTAGGTATGGTCTGCCTTAGGCTAAGAATGTTTTAAATAAATGGGGATCATCTTCACAATAAGGTGAATCCTTGTTTAGAAGATTAAATGAGAAATTATATACCTAACACATGGATATCAAATACTTGTCTCTCAAAAAGAGTTAGCCGTTATATTATTATTGCTGGTGGGGGTATTTTTGGAGGCAAACTGGCAAAAATAATGACCAAATTTTCTGCCAGGTTTTTGTAGACCCACTACTTTACTAGGTAAGTATTTAGGACTGGAGAGAGAAAATACCAGATAATCAGATGCAGAATTGTTTTCTCCATAGCAAATTATTTTCTTCCTCATATGGATCACCTTGTCTCCTTGATTCTGGTTTGGGTATTTTAATAAAGTTTTTTAAACTTATAATTTTTTGGTTTTTGTTTTTTTGTGTTTTTTGGAGATGGAGTTTCACACTGTTGCCTGAGCTGGAGTGCAGTGGCGTGATCTTGGTTCACTGAAACCTCCACCTCCTGGGTTCAAGCGATTCTCATGCCTTGGCCTCCTGAGTAGTTGGGATTATAGGCGCCCGCCACCATGCCCAGCTAATTTTTTGTATTTTTAACAGAGGTGTGGTTTCACCATGTTGGCCAGGCTGGTCTTGGACTCCTGACCTTGTGATTCGCCCACCTCAGCCTCCCAAAGTGTGGGATTACAGGCTGAACCACTGCGCCTCGCCTAAACCTGTAATCTTATAGTTTAAATGATATAGGTTTACTTACAAATAAATTAATTTTCTTTCATCTTGCCATTGTTGCATCAACTACATTTATATTGCTATTGTATAATCAATCAACTAATAAAAGATGAATGAGATTCCAGTTATCTGAACCAAGAAAGGGATTGCTGACCAAGAGTAAGCAAATAAAACATCTTTTTTCCCCCCCCCAAATAAAACATCTTTAGTAGGAGGATAGTGGGAGAAACTTTGTGAGTCATAACCATGTAACAGAATTTCTAACGAATATTAAAATCGTGTCTTAATTTTAATACTTTATTATAATTAAAAATAAAAGGAGTAGAAAACCCTCTCTAAGTCAACTTAGTTTGCTCAGCCAGATAATTTCAGTTCATAAAGGCATCCTTTTGCTGAATTTTCTGAGTCGTGCTTGTGACTCACTGAGCTGGCTTTGCTGATCATGAGTCATTTCAGATTTTCTTGAAAAAGGCTACTATCACTACCTTGTCTTTGGTTTGCAATGAACAGGAAATACAGCATTACAGGTGATAGTATGGATAGCAAGAGGAATATGGAAAAAAATGGCAACCTCTATGATTTGGATATAATAATTTCTGTCTGGCAAAGGGCCAATGATTTGTGCAGTTAAAGAGACACTGCTCTAGCAAGTGTTCTAATATTGTCAAGAACCTCCTTCTTTGCCTCCTAAGAGCATGGAAGCAAAATTCTCCATACGCATTGACATTCTCTTTGCCTTTTAAAACATAAGGTTAGACTGGGGCAAGACACTGGTCCTGTCTGTGATTTCATGTGATGTCAAATTGCTGGTCAGAATGTCTGCTTCTCAGGTAAACATCTAGGTGTATGGGATGCATAGGAACTAAAAATAAAAATGAGAAGAATCGTTAACACCTGATAATAACTTTAACCTCTACTAATTTAACACTTGGAAAGAAGAGGACATGGAAGTTGACTGCTTTGCCAGTGTTTCATTTGAAGATTTTCTTTACCTAGCCCTGTCCCAATCTGTCCCTTTCCCTAGTCTGGCCCATATGCAGACCTCCCTGTGTTACCCACTCCTGTGAATCCTGGCAGTGATTCATAACTCTTGTTTCTGATTACTGACATCAATTCTATTATTTCTATATCTATCTCTTCAAAGTACATCCAACATCCATGCACTTCTCATCAATTTCACTGTTATATCCATAGTCCAAACCATCATGTTGTTTTATGTGGTCTCCTAGCTGGCAGCTCTACATGTATGCTTGCACTCTGTAAAGTCTGTTCACCCATCAGCCAGAGTAACTGACTTAAAAAACAAATGAGATCATGTCTCTCTCTCGCTCAAAACAGGGAAAAAATGACTTCCCTTTCTTTTATACTTCAAATAAAACCTAAACAAACTTTTTGTGGTCTACTGGGATCTTTTTCTTCCTTAAATGTGCCAAATTCTCTCCAGACTGAGAGCATTCTGTTTGCCTGAAATACTTTTCCCCATATCTTTACAAAGCTCTATTATTTAGATTCCTGTCAAATATCAATTCTTCAAGGAGGCCTTCCCTGAATCCCCCGTTAAAAAATAATGCCTTAGATCAGAGATCTCAGAAGCCGAGACTGCTACAGGTATTCTTGTGAAAGTCATTTATTGAGGCAGTGCTCTTAGTGAAAGGGAAATGGGAAAAACATTGCAGAGGCAGGGAGGGAAAAAGAAAAAAAAACCTAAGCAAGGACGTCAGCTGAGCTGGGGACGTGCTTCAGCCTGGTTGCAGGGGATGCCCTGGAACACAAATAACGTCAGAGACTTATTCCCACCTCGAGGCAAGGAAACTGGCTGTTGGTACATAATATCAGTCAATTGTTGGCTGCCCCTGGGATAGTGATAATGGGACACAGTCTCCTGGGTGAGGTACCTCTCCTTCAGTTGAGGGCAGTTTTCCAGGGAAGCGGGTAGCTGTGAGCTCGTAACAGCCAACAGTCACAGGTACTGCTAGGGCCAGGCACATCACCTAGTGAAGAGGAATCTGGTAGGGGTATTAACAGCGTCTGCTACAAGTAGCCACCCCTATTAGATACCCTGTTTCACTTTTCATTATAATATTATATCATTATATATTATCTACTTGTTGGTCTATCATCTGTCTATCTATCTATCTAATCTATCTATTGATTGACTGATTGATCTTTCCTTGTCCAAGATTAAAATGAAGAGGGTAGGGATTTTGCCTTGCTTATTACTATATTCCTAGTACCCAAATGAGTACCCAATACATTAAAAGTATCAAAAATAATCATAACTAACATGTATTAAGTGTTTACAACATGCCAGATGTGATTCTAAGTGTTTTACAAGTATTAATTCATTTACTTCTCATAATGATATTATAAAAGAGATACTATTATTATCTTCATTTTACAGTTGAGGAAAGTGACACAGAGGGGCCAAGTAACTTACCCACAGTTACATATTTAGGGAGTGGTGAGTCTAGGGTTTTATTCCAGGCCGAATTCACTGCCTCTCTATAAATATTCGTTGAGTGTTGAAGGAGTAAGTCAATGGAGTTAGATTCATGAAGCATTTTCTAGGTAGTTTAATCATTTTTTCATTTCAGCACAGTAATGAAATGGGAGTTCAGTAAAATTCTTCCTTTGGCATATTCTTGTGTCTGTGTCCTGCAACACGGACTTAGGTAGCAAAAGGCTGGTACTCTCCCACTCTACCCATCACTTGTGACCTTGGCCTGTATTTTAATTAGCTCTCCATCACTCAGGCATTTGTTTATTGTATGATATATTCCATATCAGAAGAACTTTACCAAGAGTTCAAAGATATAAATTCTGCTCCTCCGTCTGACATTGCTATCTTTACAGACTGGGATATTCTGTCTCAGTCTCTCTGAGCCTCAATGTCTTGATTTGTAAAGTGAGAGGTTTGGTCCAGATGAATAAACTTGTAGCCTGAGGCATTGTATGACATCAGTCATACAAGGTTTGACATTGGTCTTAAATGAGTATTTTATGAGTGAATCAATACATAAGCTAATGAAGGAATCAGATGTGTAAGTATCATTTGAGATTCCAAAGAATTGTTTTGTGTTGCTTTAACTGTTTGGACCAAGAAGCCAGAAGCATAAGAAGATATAGATCTAACCAGAAGCATAAACGTTTATTTAACATTGTCCTCAGTACATGGCAGAAGGTCTATCATCTGGGGATCTTCATTTCAGAAGCTGGAAGTATGTTCTGTTTCATCTCTTAACCCCCATCTCCCATGCAGATTGAATTTATCAAAGTTCAGATGGAGGTTAAAGACTCAGGTGAATCAGTTTAGTTACCAGGCAACATACTTATCAGTGGCTTGTGAACCATAACCTATAGAAAGAAAACTAGATTTGGGGCCAACAGACACAGAGCTGAATTTCTACTTGTGTCAGTAGCTGTGTAATTGTGTTTTAGAACCACTTTAGATAAGCAAGGATGCCTCCTACAAGAACAGTGATATCTCAGAAGTGTATATATAATGTTTGTTGTTCTGTACATTGGAAAGAGCATGCATGGATTTGGGAGCCAGTCACATCTGGGTTCAAATCCCATCTTTGCCCCTTAATAGCTGAGTGCTTGGGCAAGGAATTTAGCATCTCTGAACCTCAGGTTCCATCTGTATAAAATGAGTAAATGTGGCATATTGTGGGGACTGTGTCTCAGAGTGCCTATTGAAACATTTAAACAATAAGTGCTAGCTAATAATAATAATTTAGATTATTCTGTATACTTATAGGTTACTTCCACTTTGAAATGTTCCTATAATTACTATGCTGTGTTGTAAGGCTTAATTCTAGGGTTCTAGATATTAGAATCTCTGCTTGAATTTTGCCACTTTAATTCTAGTCTTCATATTTTATTACTAAATACTGTGTTTGTTTTGTTAACTTAGCAAACTTTTGACTTTAAATAGTATTACCGAACAAAATAATTGTCAAAGCAATCTTTTAAAACAGGTCTTTCCTTTAAAAAATGTAAAGTTGTTTTATTGTTTTATTACCAATGGGTTTTGCCTTTGAACTAACAAAGTACCTTTTAGAAAATTTGCCTTATTAAAAGAGAACTATTGCAAATTAAAATATTAATGCATATTTTAAATCTAAAAATGGTGCTTTTGATTCTCTTTAAGGGTGGAATACAAGTTTGTTCTCTTAAGCAGCTTAAGGCACATTTTTATCTTTCTCATTAATTTTTATTTTTTCCTTTATCAGCTCAGCCAGAATCCTGGCTTTGAATTAAAAGGTGGGTTGTTCAAATTTTTGCGTGAATCATAATCATAAACATCATGGCCTGTGTATTTCTCGGCAGTTTGACTCTTTTTTATGTTATCTAAAAATTATTTTTTATTCTCTCAGTTTCAAGTCTTCTGTATTTCCCTGCCTGGGCGTTTGAGCTTAAAAATAATGCTTTAGTGTGTTTTTATTTCTCATCTATTAGAGCCCTCAATAAAGTTGCTAGAAAGACAGAAATCTCCATGTTTATTTATTTATCACAATCAGAAGGAGCTTTTTCACTTTACCTTTAAGTTTCATTCTTGTGCTTCATTTCTTTAGCTGAAGCTGAGTATAACAATATACACACAGTGCTTGTTAATTTTGTAGACTTTGGTGAGCAAAGATTGAACATTTAGCATAATTGAACATTTCTCTTAAATTTGTTTTAAATTTGAAAGAGCTATATTCTTCACTTAGAATAGTTTGAATAGGTTATCATTATACATTTTGTTTATTTTTGTACATGTTTAAGGTATATAACATGATGTTTTGACATAATATAGATAGTAAAATGATTACTGTAGTCAAGTCAGTTAACATATTTGCCATCTCACACTTAAGTGGGTGTGTGTGTGGTAAAGGCACCTAAAATGTGCTCACTTAGCAAATTTTTGATATACAGTACAATATTATTAGCTATAGTCATTGTAATGTATCTTGGATCCCTAGACTCATTCATTGGAGAAAAACTGTATCTTTGTACACTTTGAACAATATTGTCCCATTTTCCCTATTCTCCCATCTCAATAACTACCTTTCCACTCTATATTTATACGTATTTGATCTTGTTTTAGATTCCACATATAAGTGAGATCGTACAATTCTTTTTTTTTTCTCTGTCTGGCTTATTTCACTTAGCATGATATCCTCTAGTTTCCTCCATGTTGTTGCAAATGACAGGCTCTCCTTTTTAAAGACTGAATAGTAATCCATGTTGCATATATACCACATTTTCTTCATTCATCTTCTGACACTTAGATAATTTTTGTATCGTAGCTATTGTGAATAATGCTCAATGAACATGGGAGTGCAGATATGTTTACACTCGTGTCTTTCTTCAAATCCTACTAATTTTTGACTTAGTAGTACAAATTTTGCATGCCAAGCTTAACTTACCTTTTTACATATTAGAAGCATTCTGTATCAGCTTTCTTTTTGTTTTTTTTTTGAGTCAGAATCTCACTCTGGTGTCCAGGCTGGAGTGCAGTAGTGTGATCTTGGCTCACTGCAACCTCCATCTCCAGGGTTCAAGTGATTCTCTTGCTTCAGCCTCTGGAGTAGCTGGGATTACAAGTGCATGCCACCATGCCCGGCTAGGTGATCTGCCCACCTCGGCCTACCCAAGTGCTGGGATTATAGGTGTGAGCCACCATGCCCAGTCCTGTATCAGTTTTCTATTGCTGCTGCAACGAATTACCCACATTTTAGTGGCTTAAAACAATGCAAATGTACATCTTATTTCTCTAGATTAGAAGTCTGACACAGCTCTCATTGTGCTAGAATCAAGATGTCAGCAGGGCTACATTCGTTTCTGGAGGCTGTCGGAAGAATATTTCCCCTGTCTTTCCCAGTTTTCTGTGGCCACTTACGTTCCATGGCTTGTGGCTTCCTTTTTCCAGCTTCAAAGGCAGAAATTTGCATCTCTGTGCATTCTTCCATAGTCATCTCCAGTTGACTCTCTTCTGCCTCCCTCTTTCACTTTCAAGAACACTTGTGATTATATTGTACCCACCTGGATAATCCGGTTACTCTCTCTATTTTAAGGTAGGTGACCTTAGCTGAATTCCGTCTGAAGCCTAATTCTTTGCCAAGTAAAGTAATATTTACAGATTCTGGGTATTAGGGTGTGGGCATCTTTGGGGCTGGAAGGTTAGGGCATTATTCTGCCTACCACGTATTCTTAAATAAACTCTTTTTCTTCCAGTCGAGTATGAATAAACTGGGAAAATATTGCCTGGTAGACGTCCTCACGAAACTTGCTTTGCTGAAGAGATAAGAATAATTTTAACTAGTCCATTAATGTTTATATACAAATTTATCTTTTTATCATGAGTGAGGGTATAAGAAACCAGTTTATTGACCTCAATTGTTTAAATCACCAGGTAACCCCTTGTGATGCAAAGAAAGAGAAACATGGAAATAAAATAAAGGGAGGAGGGAGCAGGAGAGAGAGGGAAAGAGGAGGAGAGAGTAACCTTATTAGACAAGCGGAAGTAAAACTGATTGAATTCATTTGGCTTTGTCTAAATGAGACAGTATCAGATAGGACACAGTGGAAACATCACTACTTCATTGATTGATGTTTTTTCATGTGGAGGCTGAGACTAATGTGATATCTTATTGCTCCTGAGTTTATCTCATTCAGCTATTCTTTCCTCAAGTTTTAACCATTTTGTGTAATATCAACATAAGCTTTATATGATAACTATATATGGTTATACTTGCCATTCTTAATCCCTTCAAAATATATTGAGAGAATTTGTCCAAATGTTTATATATCTATGAAATGGAGAGTTGGCAAGGGGAAGAATTGTTCAGAAATAATGTTCTTCTGTAAGGTTTTTCAATTAATAGACTGCCACAGCTTAGTTTCTCCTTCTCTAAAATAAGATGTTCTGACTAGAAGACCTTTTAAGATCGTAGCTTCTAGCTTTAAAAGTCTAGTCCCAAAGGATAGTCCAGTTCTCAACTCTGGCTATTAGTTAGAAATGAAATAGAGAATATCATTGCCCAGTCCCTACACCCAGAGATACTGGCTTAATTCCTTATTACAATTCAATGTTCTCTTCCAAAATAAAGATTTTCAGGAGAAAAGGCATAGGGTAAGTTAAAGTGAATGTTATAAGCTAATAAGTGGATGCTTATTAGCTTTGAATTACTTCGTGGCCTAGATAAATTATATTCTGTGTGTTGGGATTGTGAGGAATTTGTGAAAAAGTAGAAAGATATTGAAAAACTGGAGGGGGATAATATTCTGATTTTCAAAAGAAAGAAAATAGTTGAGTACCATGAACTGCAAATTGATACCTTTGACACAGATTTTTTTTGAGATTCTAGAATAAACTTTTAAAATCAACTTTGTTGAGGAATAGTTTATGTATAATGAAATACGTATTAAGGTCAACTACTTTGGACAAAGATATATGCCTGTGTTAGCACTTGCCATTTAAGATGTGTGGGGTTTTCCTCCCTTAAGAAAGTTTTCTGGTGTTTCTTTGCAATCAGTCTCCTCCTACCTCCTCTGCCAGGAAACTACTGGTCTGATTTCTATCGCTATGGATTTGGCTGTTTTAGAATTTCATGTAAGTAGAATCATACAGTATGTATTCTTTTGTGTCTGGCTTGCTTTGTTCAGTGTAATGTTTGTGAGATCTGTTTATTGCATCTATCAGTAATTTGTTCCTTTTTATTGCTAAATGGTAATCTGTTGGAAAGTCCAAGATGTTTCCTAAGTCATTCTAGTTTGGCAGGACTCAGCCTTGAAACTCTGTTTCCCCTGAAGATCTTTTTGGGGGCTTGTTTTTAGGCTTTTCTAGGTAGGGTCTAGAATACATCCTCCCTTTGGACAGGGGACAACATACTTTTTCTATAAATATCCAGGTAGTAAATATTTTGGGATTTGTGAGCCACATATGGTCTCTGTCACATATTCTTCTTACTTTTTTTAGATAACTTATAAAATATGTAAAAACAATTCTAGCTTGCGAGCCATACAAAAACAGACTGCAGATCAAAAACAGTTTGGCAGTCCCTGTTCTAAATCAATGCTGTCTAATAGAACTTTCCGTGATGAGTGCATATCTGAGCTGTCTCTTATGGTTAGCTGCTAGCCAAATGTGGTTATCGAGCAGGGAATCTAGAATGGATTTTTAAAAACAATTTATGAATGATGTGAAGAAGAAACAGCAATCAGATGATACCAACGTAGGTTCTGAACAAATCACATGATTTACTATGATTTATTTCTCTGACGCTATTATTAGTCTGGTAGGTGAATAGAATGCAGTAATCATAATACGTGACATTAGACAAAGACTCTCATGGTGCCCCATGTCAAGATGAAGAAATTAGATATGAAGACAGTTAAGGATTTTTACTTGGTAAATGGTGATAGTAATTTAGGTCAAAGCTGGCTGCTCTGAATACTAACTCTTGGTGTGTTAATTGCTCTGCTAGCTAATAAGTAACCAGTAGCCACGTGTAGCTATATAAATTTACATTTTAATTAATTAAAATTAAGTTTAAAATTCTGTTCTTTAGCTGCACTAGCCACATTTCAAATGCTCAATAGCTACAGTGGCTCTTGGCTACTGTATCGGACAGCCCAGGTTTAGGACATTTCCATTAGCAAGATCTATTGGACATCACTGCCAGAGGGAGGTTTCTAGGGGCATGACAAAGAACTCTGTCCTTAACTTTGTATTATCCAGCATTTTTACTGTAATTTAGAGGAATATGATACAGATCAAGAGAATGTGATTATCCAATTTGTAGACAAAACTGGGAAGGAAAATAAATACATTAAAATGACTCATCTTCTCGAAATACCTTGAGAGCATCTTAGGAATAATAGTGGCCCAAACCGTTAATAAGTTAGTATATGTTATATGAACATTGTGTTTCTTGGCAATCAATCTCCACCTTTATCAAAATAAATTCGATAGTAATCCCTTCTTTGTAAGTCAAAATGCATCTCAGCATATTGAAGTTTCTGAGAAATCCTGGAGTAAGCAATACGTTTTATTTTGTTTATTAACCTAGAGACATGGATTAGATCTAACACAGTAAGATGTAAGAAAAATAAAATGTGAACCCTGCCTTTTGGTCTCCATATTATTTGCACAGTCACAAGAATGAGTGAGATCTGGCCTACACACAGCATGTGTATAAGAGGCTTGGAGGTTTTCTCCAGTTAGAGACTCAATGCAGTCAAGAATGTAAATTCCTACCTCCATCCCTGGCGAGATGTGATTGTGATTTAGGCTACATCTTTATGTGTGTGGTGCCTATCTATGAAGAGGTGATTCAGTTGTGAATGTTATCTTGGAATTTTCTAAGTAGATTTATGTTTATTCTTTATAAACATAAAGTTTGTAAGTTTTCCTGAAAAGAAAGTGCATTTTTGTTTGTTTTTTTGTTTGTTTGTTTTGCTGTTTGTTTTGTTTTTCTCCAAAAGCTACTATATGGCAGACAGAGCTTGAATTTGGAAATACCTGGGTTTGAATCTAAAATTCACGGTTTACTAAAGTTATATCACCTTAGCAAGTGTCCTTATAATGACATTAGATACTATCTTA
>NW_012107286.1:670931-681745 GCF_000951045.1 Mandrillus leucophaeus
CTATTATTAGTCTGGTAGGTGAATAGAATGCAGTAATCATAATACGTGACATTAGACAAAGACTCTCATGGTGCCCCATGTCAAGATGAAGAAATTAGATATGAAGACAGTTAAGGATTTTTACTTGGTAAATGGTGATAGTAATTTAGGTCAAAGCTGGCTGCTCTGAATACTAACTCTTGGTGTGTTAATTGCTCTGCTAGCTAATAAGTAACCAGTAGCCACGTGTAGCTATATAAATTTACATTTTAATTAATTAAAATTAAGTTTAAAATTCTGTTCTTTAGCTGCACTAGCCACATTTCAAATGCTCAATAGCTACAGTGGCTCTTGGCTACTGTATCGGACAGCCCAGGTTTAGGACATTTCCATTAGCAAGATCTATTGGACATCACTGCCAGAGGGAGGTTTCTAGGGGCATGACAAAGAACTCTGTCCTTAACTTTGTATTATCCAGCATTTTTACTGTAATTTAGAGGAATATGATACAGATCAAGAGAATGTGATTATCCAATTTGTAGACAAAACTGGGAAGGAAAATAAATACATTAAAATGACTCATCTTCTCGAAATACCTTGAGAGCATCTTAGGAATAATAGTGGCCCAAACCGTTAATAAGTTAGTATATGTTATATGAACATTGTGTTTCTTGGCAATCAATCTCCACCTTTATCAAAATAAATTCGATAGTAATCCCTTCTTTGTAAGTCAAAATGCATCTCAGCATATTGAAGTTTCTGAGAAATCCTGGAGTAAGCAATACGTTTTATTTTGTTTATTAACCTAGAGACATGGATTAGATCTAACACAGTAAGATGTAAGAAAAATAAAATGTAAACCCTGCCTTTTGGTCTCCATATTATTTGCACAGTCACAAGAATGAGTGAGATCTGGCCTACACACAGCATGTGTATAAAAGGCTTGGAGGTTTTCTCTAGTTAGAGACTCAATGCAGTCAAGAATGTAAATTCCTACCTCCATCCCTGGCGAGATGTGATTGTGATTTAGGCTACATCTTTATGTGTGTGGTGCCTATCTATGAAGAGGTGATTCAGTTGTGAATGTTATCTTGGAATTTTCTAAGTAGATTTATGTTTATTCTTTATAAACATAAAGTTTGTAAGTTTTCCTGAAAAGAAAGTGCATTTTTGTTTGTTTTTTTGTTTGTTTGTTTTGCTGTTTGTTTTGTTTTTCTCCAAAAGCTACTATATGGCAGACAGAGCTTGAATTTGGAAATACCTGGGTTTGAATCTAAAATTCACGGTTTACTAAAGTTATATCACCTTAGCAAGTGTCCTTATAATGACATTAGATACTATCTTATAGTATTATCTGCATGAATATCTAAACTCAAGATTGCTGACAGGGCTATGTGAGATATAAGTGTTTCTTACATAAAACTGAGGTAGCTATGATGGGAAAGTTGAAGAGATGTAAGATATATCACCTCTTTTATAACGCAGTGTTTCCCAATTCTGGTTCCAGAAGAAGAGAGCCTAGGTTCAACTCCCCACTCTCCCACTTCCATCTTGAGGATGCCACCTAATCTATCAGTGCCTGTTTTCTTATTTGTAAAAGAAAGATGACAGTAGAACTTCATAGAATTGCTGTGAGGTTTTTATATATATATTATATATATTTATGTAACATATATAAGTATATATATAGAGAGAGATTTTTGCTGGATTTTATCTCATGTATTTCTACAAATCTTCAGAACAATTCTGCAAACGAGTTTCCACATTTTACATATGAGGATCGACAAACTTAAGCAGTTTGTCCAAAGTCATACTGGCTAGTAGTCTAGTAAATAGTACAGCGAATTGTAGAGGCACCTCTCTTTGATGTTGCTTCTGAGAATATGAGTCACAGGACTATATACAGCCTCATAAGCCTCAAGCCTATAAAGGATGATACTGGTAATATAATCCAGTTATTCTCGGATTCTTGCATAGCCTTTGTAGCAATTCAACAAATAGTTATCTAACCTGTATTTGACAAGTACATTCTTTTGGAGGTGAGAAATTCTGCCTTTCTATAGCCCCTGACTCTCAGCTCTTGAAAGATCTTCTAGGGCTCTACCTGTTCAGATATTCCCACACCCTTGGTGGTGGCTTCTGAAAACATTGAATGAAGCACAGTTTGAAAACAATCATTCTATACTTTGTTTGCCTCTATGACCCACTGTAGAACTTGGCAAGGTCACCTAAGATGGAGAGAACTGGTTATCAGAAATCAGATTGTTATATGTCAGAAGCAGTGTGATGGCAAATCCGTTCCAGTCTGGTGGGATGCGCTCTTTTCCCAAAGGATTCCTTCCCAGACACTTAGCATTACATGTTTTGTTTATGTACATTCAGTAGTTCATTCATCAGTCATATTTTAAGCCTTTACTATGTGCCAGGGTGTGTTAAGTGCTAGAGATACTGACAAGAGTAAGATTAAATCACGGTTTTCAGGAAAACTCGAAGTATGGATGGGGACCATACATAGGCCAACAGATAACTACAATAGTTGTAAATTGCAATGATTCTATATTATATGTGAGTCCAGAATCCTATGTGGATGGATACAAAGGTTTCATCCCAGTTTGGAAGTATCAGCAAATGTGTCTCAGTGAAGGAGATGCCTGTGTTGTGCTAAGGATGATTCGGAGGTAAAAAAGAAGGAGAGAGGGGTCCTCTGGCAGTCGAGGACTGTGTGCCTCTGCAAGCTTCCGTTAACTGTGGTCTTTAACTTTCCCTTGGCTGGGTGCTTTTGCACAGAGATTAAGGGGCACACAGCAACAATTTAAAAAGTGCCCTATGACATCATGGAATTAAATCATAAATATGGCTTAGAGTGGCTCAGATCTCCTCACATGTTAATGTACTAGAGGTAGAAGTAGAGGCAAATTAACCATGAAGCAGAAGAGGTATTTTAGGAATTGTATCCTTAGTTTTAGTTTAAGTTTGTGGCTCAGTCGCCAAAAAGCGAATGTAACTTATTACAAGCAATTTTAAAAATGGCATTAATGATTCCTATGTTTTCATTTTTTTATTTGAAATCCCTCTTTGGATTTTTCCTCCCTCTCTACTCCCATTATTATCACACTAAATTAGGCTCTTATCACTTCACATTTAGTGTACAGTTGTTGGCTCCCAACTTACTTTGTTGTTCCCTGTTTTTCTCTTCTCTTGCTAATCTGTTATATACCTACCATTTCCCTAAAATTCCATTTTTACAAGATCATTTCCCTGATCAAGGATGTACAGTGGCTCCCTACTGTCCAATTTATTCATCACTTTTATTTACCTTTTGATTGACTTTTAGATCATCCATAATTTGGCTATACTGGGCTTCTCCAGCCTTAGTTTTTACTCAGTACTAAATATCTCTTACTAAGTTTCAGCTACAGTCAAACCTGTCTCCCTGGCTTCATTCGTTATTCCATAAATACTTGCTAAAGTATTGTGGATTAAACTGTGACCAAAAGAGACATGAAACCTCTCATCGTGGTACCCAGAGTCAGTTGGAGAATACAAGTGTTAATAGAATAACTCATTAAGAAAAAGTACAGGGACATAAATTAGTCTTTTACTTCCTTTTCACAATACATGTAGGCATGCACGTATGTGTATGCATGTGCAGACACACACACATACACACACACTTCTGTTGTTTTCATATCTTTCCATACGCTAAATCTGTTACAAGGGATTACTTCCTTCTTTTACTACCTTATAAGTAGAGCTTCTCCCGAACTCCCTTTATATATTAGTAATGTGTCATGCATGCCAGAATAGTGGGAGACATCATGTCCTTTTTCCTCTTTATCCCTCAGATATAATCAAACGTATAATCCTCCTCATTTTAAAAATATTTATTTCTGTAGATAGTCATTATTTTTCACCTGGTCTAATGACTTCTAGTGTCTTCTTGCTTACACTCTTCACAGTTAGTCTTCCAAAATTTTTCCATAATACAGCAAAATCACATAACATACTTGTTAAATTTACAAATTCAGCAATTATTTTTTAGGGAAAGGGTGTGGGGAGACACACACACACACCCACCCACACACACACACACACACACACAGAGAGAGAGAGAGAGAGAGAGAGAAAGAACTATTTAAATATTTCTGATGATTTCACCTACCATTCGTTAAATGTGTGCCCTGAAGTAAGTTTAAGATGATGAAGGTTGATCTGCTCCTTTCAGATAGTCTTATAGTTTGAGCATTAGCCAATATAAGCATAATTCTATTTAAAGATAGTTTTTTTTTTTTTTGCATTACAAGACTCCAAATGCAATTAAGCTACTTCGTCACGTGGTTTTTCATGAAATGCTGACACACACAGAGATATACACACACTGCTTTTTCCTTCAAGTCCCCCAAAGTGCCATCCTCTCAGTACTCTCCTGTATTTTAATCCTTTTTTTTTTTCTTTTAAGGCAAGGTCTTACTCTGTATTTCAGGTTGGAATGTGGTGGTACCATCATAGCTCACTGCAGCCTTGCCCTCCTAGGGTCAAGTGATCCTCCTGCCTCAGTCTCCCAAGTGGCTGGGACTATAGGCACATGCCACAATGCCTGGCTAATTAAAAAAATTTTTTTGTTTTCCTATGTTCCCCAGGCTTATCTCGAACTTTTGGGCTCAAGCAATCTTCCTGTCTTGGCCTCCCAAAGTGCTGGGATTATAGGCATGAGCCACCATACCTGGCCTATTTTAATATTCTATTCAATAATATATTCTGAAAATAATTTTCTGTCAGTTCTTAGAGTTCTTTATACTTTTCTACAGCCATAGTGCTGCATTGTGTAGATGTTCTGTAGTTTATTTAATTACTCTTCTGTTTCGGCTTTTATTTTTTTCTTTAATATTGTGTAGTTTCTTGCATTGTTCTCCTAAATAACCTTGTGCTTATGTGTATTTATATTTTGAAGGTGTATCTTCAGGAAAAATTCCCCAAAGTGGTATTACTATATCAAAACATATTTTTTTCTTACATATTATCAGATTCCTCGCTAGATTGTTGTGTGATTTTACATTCATACCAGCAAGATATTAATTCCTGTCTTCCCATAGCCTCAACGACATGTGTTGTCAAACGTTTTAATTTAGCCATTATGATAACTACAAAATGTCTCACTCTAGTATTTACAGGTATTTTTTAATGTTGGTAAAGGCGACTATCTTTTTTATTTATTTTATTTTATTTTATTTTATTTTATTTTATTTTAAGTTCCGGGGTACTTGTGTAGGTTTGTTATATAGGTAAACATGTGCCATGGTGGTTTGCTGCACCTATCAACCCATCACCTAGGTATTAAGCCCAGCATGCATTAGCTATTTTTCCTAATGCTCTCTCTCTAGCCTACCACCTGACAGGCCCCAGTGTGTCTTGTTCCCCTCCCTGTGTCCATGTGTTCTCATTGTTCTGCTCCCACTTGTGAGAACATGTGGTGTTTGGTTTTCTGTTCCTGCATGAGTTTGCTAAGGTGACTGTCTTTTTACGTGGTTACGAGCCATTATTCTATTGCCTGTTCAGGATTTTTACCCATTTTAGTACCCGGTTTTTTTGGTCATTTCCCCCCCCCTTTTTTTTTTTTTTTAACATTGTAAACTACACACAACATAAAATTTACCATCTTAATCATTTTCAAGTACACAGTTCAGTGGTACTAAGCACATTCATCTTGTCATGCAACAATCACCACTATTCATTTCCAGAACTCTTTTCATCTTGCATAACTCAAACTCTGCACCTGTTAAACAATAACTCCTTTTTCTTCACCTCATCCATCTCCTAAAACCACCATTCTACTTTTTGTCTCTACGATTTTGACTGCTTTACATACCTCATATAAGTGAATTGTATACTATTTTTTATGACTGGCTTATTTCAGTTAGTACAATGTCCTCGAGATTCATCTAGATTGTAGCGTATGTCAGAATTTCCTTCCTTTTAAAGGCTGAATAATATTTTGTTATATGTATATGCCACATTTTGCTCATTTGTTATCTGTTGATGGACACTTGGGTGATGTCCATGTTCTAGCTATTGTAAATAATGCTGGTATAAATATAGGTGTACAGATATCTCTTTATGAGACTGCTTTTAATTTTTGGGGGGTGTATACCCAGAAATGAAGTATCTGTGCCATATAGTAAGCCTATTTTTAGGCTTTTGAGGAGCTGATATCCTGTTTTCTGTACTGGCTCTACAATTTTACATTCTCACCAGTGGTGTGTAAGAGTTCCAACCTTGCCACTTTGTTGTTATTTTCTGTGTGTGTGTGTGTGTGTGTGTTTTCAATAGCCATCCTAATGGTGTAAGGTGGTATCTCCTTGTGGTTTTTATTTGCACTTTCCTAATGATTAGTGATGTTGAGCATCTTTTCATACACTTATTGGCCATTTGTATATCTTATTTAGCACAAAGTATCTATTCAAGTCCTTTGCCTATTTTTGAATTCATTTGTTTTTTTTTTTTCATTGTTATTGAGTTTTAAGAGTTTTCTATATATTCTGGATATAATGCTTTTTTAGATATATGATTTGCAAATCTTTCTGTTATTCAGTGGGTTAACTTTTCATTCTGTTGATAGTGTCCTTTGCTGCAGAATTTTTATAAAGTTCAGTTTGTCTATTTTTTCTATTTTTACCTTTTGCAGGTTTTGATACGATTTGGCTGTGTCCCCACCCAAATCTAATCTTGAATTGTAGCTCCCATAATCCCCATGTGTCATGGGAGGGACATGGTGGGAGATAATTGAATCGTGGGGGTGAGTCTTTCCTGTGCTTTTCTCAGGGTAGTGAATAAGTCTTACGAGATCTGATGGTTTTATAAAGAGGAGTTCCTATGCACACACTCTTTCTTGCCTGCCACCATGTAAGACATACCTTTGCTTCTCCTTTGCCTTCTACCATGATTGTGAGGCCTCCCCAGCCATGTGGAGCTGTGAGTCCATTAAATTTGTTTTCTTTATAAATTACCCCATCTTGAGTATGTCTTTATTAGCCATGTGAGAACAGACTAATATACCTTTGATGTCATATTCATGAAATCATTAGTGAATCAAATGTCTTGAAGCTTTTGCCCTCTGTTTTATAGTTTTCACACTTATGTTTGAGTCTTTGATCCATTTTAAGTTATTTTAATATATGGTGTTAGGTAAGGGTCCAGTTTCATTCTTTTGCCTGTGGATATTCAGTTTTCCCAACAGTATTTGTTGAAAAGACTGTCCTTTCCCTTTTTTTTTTGAGTAGCATTGGCACCTTGTTGAACATCATTTGACTGTATACTTGAGGGTTTATATCTGGGCTCTCTGTTGAATTCCATCAATCTATGTATTTGTCTTTGTGCTATTACAAAACTGTTTTATTCCCATATATTTGCAGTAAGTTTTATTCCCATATATTTGCAGTAAGTTTTTGGATCAGGGAGCGTTAGTCCTCCAAGTTTGTTCTTCTTTTTCAGCATTGCTTTGGATATTTATGTTCCCATGAGATTACCTATGAATTTTAGGGTGGTTGGTCGTGCTTTTGAAAAAATATTGTGATTTTGATAGGGATTGTGTTGCATCTGTAGATCACTTTGGGAAATATTGACATTATAATGTTAAGTCTTCTGATTCATGAATATAGGATGTTTTTCCATTTCTTTATGTTTTCTTTAATGTCTTTCAGCAATGTTTTGTGGTTTTTATTACATCAGTTTTAATTTTTAAGAGCACTTTATTTATTAGGGATGTTAGTATTTTATCTGTGAGAAAGTTGCAAATCTTTTCTCCCAGTTAAATATATATTTCAACTTGGCTTATTGCATTTTTTTGGATATGTATAAGTTTAGTTTTTGAAGTGAAATTTATTTTTTCTTTCTTCTGGATTTTGAGTCATAGTTAGAAATCTTTTTCTGCAACCAGTTTATGCTAGAATTTACCAATAATTTTTCTATAACTTGTAGTAGTTTTGTTTTTTGTGTCTGGATTTTTTATATGCTTAGAATTTTATATGTTTGAGGTATGGATCTGATTTTATCTTTCCTCAAATATCTATCCAGGAGTCCCAGCACCATTTATTATTATGTCTCTTCTTTTAGCCCCAGTAATGCGAGTGGTCACCTTTATCATTTACTTAAAATGTATATTGGGTTTACTTCTCTTTTGTTCCCCAGTCTCTTATTCATATGTTAGTATCACACTATTTGAAATACAGAGATTTTTTTAATTTAATATTTGTTTGGGCTAATTCCCTAATAGTTTCTTTTCTTTCTCAGTTTTTCTTAATTTAGTTTGCATGTTCATTTTTCCATATGAACTTTAATAAGCCCATACAAACTTTTTATTATATTTTTTGGAATAACATCAAATTTATAAATTGACTCAGAGAAAATGAGATCTTTATGATGTTGAGCTTTTCTATAGAAGATAAAAGAACATCTTCCTATTTATTCAAGATTATTCTGTATCTCTCAGATATGTTTTAAAGTTTTTCTCACCTAGGCTTTGCATTTTTGTCGTATTTATATGAAATATTCTATTTTCTATTTTTCTATTGTAAATGCCTTTATTGTAACATTATATTCAGTCTACCATGTTGTTTATTGTGTATATGAAAGTTATTTCTGTATGTTGAGTCTGTGTTCTGATAGTTTATTGGCTACTTTTATTACTTTATTTCATCACTGACATTCTGTGATTTTTCAGAAATTGCAAATTGAGATAGTTTTACTTATTTTTCCATTCCAATGCTCGAATTCAGCATTTCTCATTCGTTTTGGTCTTAAGACTTCCTTTACATGCTTAAATATTTTTGAATGCCCCCAAGACTTTTTGATTATGTGAGGTATACCTATTAATGTTTAGCTTATTAAAAATTAAACTCAGAATATTCCAAATGTTCATTAATTTTTTAAAAGGACAATGGTAATCCATTGTGTGTTTGCACAGATCTTCACAGTTAAAAAACCCTATGTTTTGCGAAAAATGCAAAGCTAGTGAGATGATTGATGTGGTTGTACATTTTTATAGATATCGTTGACATCTGGCCTAATAGAAGACAGATGGATACTTATATCCATTTATGAGTTTAGTCTTTTGCAATATTTATTATGGTCAAACTATATGAAGATTATCTGGCCTTATACAAATTTGTAGTTAGAAAATGAAGATATTTTTGTAATATTTTTCAGAGAGTTGTGGATATTTTCCTTTACGCTCCCAAACTTGACATGTGGGAATTTCTTAAATGTTATTTGCAATCTGAAACCATTTCGGTGGACTTGTTGGACTGTGTTACTTAAAAGCCATTAGTATATATAGCAGTTTGAATGGATCTTTTACCCATGCATGACATATTGTTAAATATGTCAGAGAAATGGTTTCACCGAATTATGTAGATATTTCAAATGTTGATACATTTAATCCAAAATGTAAAACATCACATTTGTTAAAATTACCACTGATCTCATCAGAAGATTTTAATATTGGGAAGCTGTCAAGCCATGGTGGTAGATACAAGTTTTCTTAAACTTGAATTTTGTTATCGTCAGAAAATTCTGCCAGTTGTTTTCCTTGAAGTAGAGTTCACTTTGTGCATTTTCTAGAAAATGTCTGCCAGATATCTTTAATCTGAATAACCATAATTTATCTGTCAATTTTTCTTGGAAGGAAAATGGTGTTCCATGAAATAAATGCTAATTCAGCACATAACTAAAACAATTGTACAAGTGATTTTCCTTGAGATAAACATTATAATTTGGTATGCAGCATAAGTGCATTCTGCATATTTTCCTATTTATTGCACTGAATATTAAAAAGAAATGTATGCAAATCCTTAGATTTAGTAATGTTCATAATTTTTACTTTTTGATCAAAAGATTTCTTAAGTGAAATTGAATTATTTTCTTCTAGTGGCTACAGTGAAGAATTCAATCATTATTAATCAAATTTGATGCCATTGCCTTGATTAATGCTAAGACGCCAGCAAAATTTTAACCCCCATGTTTTTGCATTATCAGTACAAGTAGTACAGTAGAAAAAGCAATAACATTATTGCTCCAATAGTATTATTGGAGGAAAAGTTTTGACATTGAGGACCACTTGAAAGAGTCTTGGGGATCCCTTGGGATTTGCAGACCATACTTTAAGAACCACAGATATAATAATAGATTTTTCTTTTCTATTTGCATTAACTGTTGCTTCCAGTACAGTCTTACACAACAGTGCAGGAAATGGGTGACCTTACCTTGTTTCTAATATTAAGTGAAATATATTATATATTTGCCCACTAGATAGGATGCTGTCTCTAAGACTAGGTATAAACTTTATTTTGTTTAAAAAGTATATTTTAATTCTTGCTTTCGTGAGGGCTTTTAAATCAGAAATAGATGTTACATTTTCCCAAAGATTTTTGGCTGTTTATGGCCATAATGATGTTATTTTTCCCCTTAGATGTTTTGCTGTAGTGTGTTATACTAATGGACTCCTTAACCCATTACTATAATTCTTGGAATAAATCTTACTTGGTCATGATGTATACATATCTTTATATAGAATTATATTCAGTTTGTTAATATTTTACTGTGTAGTTTTTGCTGATATTGATAAATTATATTGATTGGTAATTTTCTTGTGCTCTCATTACTGATTTGCACTTTATTGTTATACTTGCTTTATAAAAACAGTTTGGAAGACTTCCTTCATTTTCTGTACTCTGGAATAATTTAGGTAGCATTGGGATGATCTGGTCTCTAAAGGTTTGGTGTAATTATCCAATGAAACCATCAGGGCCTGGCACTTTTTGGTTTGACAATTTCTTTAAAAC
>NW_012107286.1:682150-684328 GCF_000951045.1 Mandrillus leucophaeus
CTTTTTCCCTCCTCTTAAAAAAACAAGCATGTTTTTTATTTTTTCAAGAAATGAGGACTTTGATTTGTTAATTAGATCAATGTTTTTCTTCACCTCATTGATTTTTGTGCTTACTTTTATTATTTCCTTCACTTTGTTTCTTTTTTAGCTTTTGATTAGCTTTACCAGCACATTTATTCTTCTGTTTTTATCAACAAACATGTTTAAGACTATAAATTTTCCTCTGATGATGTATATACACACACACACAATGCACAGTAAAGGGGAAAGAAGTCTTTAGTCATGCACACACACGCACGTATATACATATCAGGCACACACACACATATATACATACGTACACCGTCATATATATATGACTAATGACTTTACACATACACACACACACGTACACTGTTCAGGAGGAAGGATATTTTGTATAATTTATTTGATTAATTTTTAGTTTTTCTGAATTTTTGTCAGTATTGTTTTTTATACCTCTATTTTATAAAACTTACTCATGCTTTTATTGTGACCTAAATATGATGAACTTTTGTGAATGTTTCGTATGCACTTGAGATGATAGTGTGTTATGTAACTCATGAGGATAAAAAGTTTGATATACATCCATAATTTGCAGCTTAATTGATTGTATAGTTTTGGTCTGCTCTTTCTTTACTTTGTTTTACTCTCTTACTGAAAGTGATGCGTTAAACTACATTTTTATTATGTTTTTATTTCTTCTTGCATGTCTTGTCATTTCTGCTTAGTAAAGGTGGTTGCTGTGTTAATTGGTGCATGAGTATTCATGAATGTAATATTTTATTGTGAGTTGTGGTTTTAGTCTTAAAAATATCTTTGTTATGTTTAATGCCTTTCTTTTTAGATTCTACTTTGATAGCAAGATCACAACCCCTGCTTTCTTATTAGTTTCATTCACTTTGGATGCTTCAGCCTTCCTTAATCACTTTGTTTTAAGTGTGTTTTTGATTATTTAGCACGTAGTGGAGTCTTATTCTTGAACTAAATTGAAAAATTCGGTCATATAATGAGTGTGTTAAGCCTATCCACATTTATTGATATGACTATTGTATTTGATCTCAACTCTGTAATATTATATTGTTATAATTTCTATGTGTTTTATAATATGTTTTATTTGCTGGGTTTTTTTCACTCTGTGATTTGTTTTCTTTGCTCTTTAATTTTTATAAAGTTTCTTTTGGGATTAGAAAGGCTTAATTTTTGTTCCAGCAGTTGCCTTTGTACTTAAAATACCTTTTGAAATACCTTTAGACCTGTTGTTAAAATTTCACCCTTTGCTATCTCATCAGTCAGATTTTAATTTTATCCTTTGATGTATTGTTTGTAGGTTGCTAAAGAAGGGCTCATGGTGGACTGTATTCCATGGTTCTTTCATGTTTAAAACTGTTTTTCTACATGCTTGATACTTGAAGAACAGTTTAACTGAATGTAAATCTTGTATTTTATATTTTCTTTGCTTGAGTTCTTGAAAACATCGTTCTATTGTAGTCTTGCTTTATATGTTGCTTTTCAGAATTGTGATGTCAGTCTAATTCTCTTGCGCTAGTAACTTAATTTGCTTTTTCCTTGAGGCCTGGAAGATTTTTCTTTATCTTTAAAGCCTAATAGTTCCCATAGGATATGTTTCAGAGTTGATCATTGAAGATCAATTTACCCAGGTATCTGGTAGGCTCTTCCTATATGTAGATTAAAGCAGATATTCTAAACTTTCTCAGTTCATAATGCCTATAAAATCTCAGAAATATTTTCATGGAGTTCCTAGACCAATAAATAAGTATAAAAGTTCTATTTATTAAGTAGTTTGGTCCAAATAACTTAATAAATATTTATGTTCTAACAACTTGGTGGCCATTTGCAAATGGTTGCAAGAAAAAACGATGGTGTTTTTGTTTGTTTGTAACTATTGCATTGTGTGAGCTTATTGAGCACTGTACAATTTCTCACACCTTAGAATCAAATTGGACACTGTCCGTTCCACACTGATTTTCATGTTGTGTTTGCTTTTCCTAAAATCACAACTATTGACAATTTAACTTCAGAAATATTTGATGTCATGAGATATAGTGCTATCTAATGTTCTGTGAAATATTTTGAACTAGTGCAATTTTCAACAGATGTTATCTATTGGTGTGTTTTTCTCTAAAATTTAAAATATAT
>NW_012107286.1:685328-692201 GCF_000951045.1 Mandrillus leucophaeus
CCATTCTTCCTTGGGCATTTGGTAATTTAATCTTTATTTCTGATATGATGTTTATTTTTTTCTTCTATTTTCTGAGTTCAAAAAAATTCTGAGTTCCATCATTTCTTACTCCTTCCTAATTAGTTTTCGTCTTAGTTTTGGGATTTCTTTTGCAATATTTGTTTTAATATCCCCCATATACTTGTTTGAGAATATTTAATTCAGTTGGATTATTGTGGTATAGTCTTCTTTTGCTTTGTTTAGGTTTAAATCAGTTGAATTGTTTCGATTCTTAAATTCTGTTTTCTTCATAACGGTTTTTTTTGTTTTGTTTTGTTTTGAGACAGAGTCTTGCTTCTTCACCCAGGCTGGAGTGCAATGGTGCAATCTGAGCTCACTGCAACCTCCTCCTCCTAGGTTCAAGTGATTCTCCTGCCTCAGCCTCCCCAGTAGCTGGGATTACAGGCAGGTGCCACTACACCCAGCTAATTTTTGTATTTTTAGTAGAGATGGGGTTTCACCATTTTGGTCAGGATGGTCTCAACTTCCTGACCTCAAGTGATCATCCTGCCTCCCAAAGTGCTGGGATTACAGACATGAGCCACCGCGCCTGGCCCATAAAGTACTTTTGATTGTTCTTGTACTTCCTTGTATAGGGCTGGCAGTTTTGATGTGAGCTGTGAGATTTCTAGTTCAAGAGCTACCCACTCTTGTCAGTGAAGTGAAATATAGTTTATTTAATGGATGGCTCCTTTGGAGCATAGTGTTAGGAGGGGAGGGAGTATGTGTCTTCCAGCTTTTTAAAAAATAATGTGTCTTGCAGCATCCTTAATGTACCCTTTTGGCTTATTTTTCCCCTTTACTGTGCAATTTCCAACAGTTGCCTCTCTCTCACTCATCTTTCTCTGTGAGCACTGCCTTTTCTAGAATGCTTTCTGGAGTCCCTGGTGTACTTTTAAGTCATTTCCATATAATTACACTTTGATCTATTAGGACTTCTTTCTGTAGTACTTTCACACCTAGGATAAATGCTCTCTTTCTGAGGGTGGCTGAGTTTAATCATAAACTCTTCATTCTGTTCTCCTTCCTTCTGTGCAGTTTTTGTGGATTCTGGCTTCTTGTCTGTCAAGGCTTAGGGCAGGGTGTTAAGAAATGATTCTACTGAAAAATGTCACTTATTTGCTCTGTATAGAGCTAATTTGATGTTTATAGTGTTCTCTCTTCTAGTTATACTGCAAGTGTGTTTTGTATGGCTTCATTAATTCTTACTGTTTATATAGTTTTTGAAGGCTATTTTGCAATTTTTGTTCATATGATCACTATTATTTTAGCTATACTCACTGTATTTTATTAAAAATGAAAATCTGACATGTTATGTCTCTGCTTTAAATCCATCAGTTGCTTGTAAGCCTCAATCAGGTGCAGTAACTGTAAAAATGGCTATATTTAATACAATGAAGAATGTTATTCTCTGTGGAACACAGGAGATTGCATATCCTGCCTTTAAAATGTTCTAAAAAGTCTCAGCTGATGAAACAAGACAGTTTTTCTGAGTCTTTAGGTACATTAAGTTTGCTATACACTTTGCAATCCCTGAACTAAAGGGGTAGGCCTCAATTGTTTGATGTAATATGGAAGATTTTTCTCCTACTTGACTTGTCCAGACTTCTTACTCCAAGGGAACGAAGCTGTACATAGTTCTCTTTGTGCCCCAGGGTCTTTCAGTCTGTTTTTTTTTTTTAATGGAATAGCCTTTGCTTTTCTTGTTTCTTTACTCATTTTTCAAGACTCTTCTGAGGTGTCATATCCACCAGAATTCTTTTCTGCCTGACCTCTAATCTAGAGCAGATACCTCCCAGTGTCCATCCTTAGAAGCCTGTGGACACTTCTGTCATCACACTTGTCACTGTATATTGACATTTACTGTGTACACAGAGACCTGACCCACTAGACTGACTGTTCTGAGAGCAGAGCCATGTCTTTTGTTTTTAATTCCCATTGTGTTAATCTAACACAATGCCTTGTACATGATGGGTATTCCATAGGATTTGTTGAACAGGGTACTAAAAGTAAAGTCGCAGAATTTCTAAGAGAATCTCTCATATTTGATACCCTGGGTTGCTAGAATGAAACCTAATGGGAACAGATAAAATTCTGAGAATAAATTAAAAGCTATAATATATTTTTCTAGTTAATGAGGAGCCTTATATTTGCTGCCAACTGGGTCAATTTTGTCTAAAACATAAAAGAATATTATAATTAAGATAAATAGTTGCTGGCTGAGAAATGTTTTCTTCTAAGCTAATCACATCAGCGACATCATTCTTTATGTAAAACACTGAGAGTTTTTACTTACTGTTAGCTCAAGTCCTGAAGTTATTAGTCTGTTTACATTCATGGATGGTGACAGTTGATATTGCTAAACACCTCACCCTCCAAAAAAAGCCTGACCTGATTTTCTGTGTACTGTGGTACATGAAAAATAACTTTTCAAAATCCAACCAGGGCCCCTTGCCTCATTGTGATGGGGGTAGGAAAAAGGTGGGCCTAACCTGAACTTTGGGATTGTTCATCCAAATACCTTATTCTTTTTACCTCTAGTATATCTCTCTTCGACGTCCAACCCCCTCAAGTCACCCTGCTTCATGATCCACCCTAATCCAACCCAGTCAATTCACACTGTTTTATAAACATGTTTCTTCATTACAGTTAATCATGGTACAGCACAGCTGCCTTTAAGCACAGTTTCCTGAGATATCTTTATATGTCTCTGAGGCCTTCTTTTCTCGTAGCTGCTCCGCATGGTGTATCTCACCCTTCACACACTACACTTGTGACCGTCCTCCTTTGTCTACTTCTGTAGTCCTTAGTAGTGAACTTTTCGTGGTCTATTTATGTTTCATGCTTCTTGTGACTCAGAGGACAAAATGGTGTTAGAAATCTTTTAAATTGCATCTTCTTCATTAAAGAGCCAGGCACATGAAGTCTGTGGTCACGGAAGAGAGAGAAGCTGCCTGGACCATCTGTGGGTCTGCTCTTCACGCTACCATGGTGTTTTAGCCAACGGGGCTGTTTGCTTGTTAAAAATGGCACCAGAAATCACATTGAGATGGCCTTTCCAGTGGTATAATAGTTTTGGCAATTGCTGTGCCTAATATAGAGATACCTTTAATGGGTTTTCTGTGTTTAAGTTGATGGCCTACTATGGGATACCTGTATATGAGTATGGCCTTAATCTAAAATGTGAGTCACAAATTTCTTGCTGTTTCTCTCTACATATGAAAATTCTATTTTCCTGCTGATTTGTATTATCGAACTGTCATTTTTGTATTATTCCTAGAATGGATCAGCATTTTGAGGTGAAATTAAAATATTCTGAAAAATAATACTGTCAGCCTAGCAGGAATTTTTATTCTAATCAACTAATCTGAACTGTAGGAAAGGTAACTACTGTTTTGTAGATCTCAGGTGGAGGTAAGTGAATTTTATCTAATTTTCCCTTAATGTATCTAACTCAGGAGAAAATCATGAATTTGCATGTATAATTTATACAATGGCTTTCATATGTAACATACACATAGTGGATTCCATGGAAGTTTGCATAGCACAAAGTAATATAAATGTTTCTGGATGGTCTAAGTGGACTCATTTTTAATCCCTGCTTGGCACCAATGAACTGTTTGAATTCAATCAGAGTACTTAACCTTTCTAGGACTCAGTTTCCTCAACTGCAAAATTAGAAAGTCATAACAGACAATCTCTGTATAATATATTCTCCTGTTCTGCAGGGAGATATACAACTTAATGCTAAATATGTATTTCTATTGTTGTGAAACTGGACAGTACTGAGTTGAATGTTTTTGTCATTCAACTGAACATTACAATATGAAAGAATCTCTAGATATATTGGGATTTATATTTCCAGAGAATTGTAATAATGCTTAATAAAAATGCTTAAAAAATAAATTTATACCTGAGAATCTTAAGTAACAAATTAATGTCTCTTTGAGTAAACATGAAGACCTCTACTAGTTTTAGATCTAGCACATCTGTATGAAAGGAATTAAAGAAGGGAAGCTGTTTGGAATGATATTTAGGGAATTGGTCAGCAAGCTGTGTTTATACAGAAAGCACACTGCTTTTACTTAGATGTTTTTGGTATAATTTTGGTGATTTAAAGGAGATAGGGATGATTGGAACCACCCTGGACCTGTCACAAAGAACTCTTTTAATAAAGAATGTTTATATAACCCTTCTTTAAAACAAACAAACAAACAAACAACAAAAACCAAATAGACCAGCAGGCAAAGAGATGCTTATGTACCCTTTGGTCATCGAGTTTTGTTTTTGTTTTTTGTTTTTTTTTTTCACTGAGCTTGCCTAGAATTGAGTTGTATATAGGTGTCCTCAAAGCCAGGCAGGGCTATAAACCTCTGAAACTTTACAATAAGGAAGATGTAACTTATGTGTATCAACTTGTTCATTATCTTATATATTTTGTAGTTCTAGCATTTCATATTTTTATTTTACTTGTAGTAAGGATATTTAGAGAATGTGGAGAAGAGAGTGAATATGTTTAAATCATATTTTTTTCTCTTTTATTCTGAAAAACAAGGACTAAAAATAACTGAAATCTTTTTAATAGGTCTTCTAATAAATTGTTCCAATTTGACTATATTCAGACCACTGTGTAGTTATATATTACTGGAAATTTCTTAGAAAATCACAGACACTTGTGGACCCATCCTTAGATGAATTATTTTATATCCAAAGATTCCTCTTTAGCTAGAAAAATCTTTGTATCTTTACAAAATTTTGCCTGTAACTCCTGTTACTGATGATATTTTGACTTTCTAGCATGAATCATGAATGTTCATAATGGCATTTAGAATGGTGAATCCTTTCCAGAAGGTTTATAATTTACTTTGCTCAGATTCATCAGAGGAATCATTATCTATGGCAGCTATAGCCATATGAAATGTATTCCTTAAATAATAAGACTTGAAAGTCAAAATCACTCCTTGATCCCTGGGCTGCAGAATGGATGTTGTGTTTGCAGGCATGAAACCAACATCAATCTTCTTGTATATCTCCATCAGAGCCCTTGGGTGACTATGTCCATTGTCAGTCAGCAGTAGTATTTTGAAAGGAATCTTTTTTTCTGATTGGCAAGTCTTAACAGTGGCCTTAAAATATTCAGTAAGACATGCTATATACAATGCTGTCATTTAGGCTTTGTTGTTACATTTATAGAACAGGCAGAGTCAATTTATTATAATTCTTAATGGCCTTAGGGTTTTCAGAATGGTAAATGAGCATTTGCTTCAACTCAAGGTCACCAGCTGCATTAGATCCTAGCAAGAGACTCAGCCTGCTCTTGGAAGTTTTGAAGCCAGGCATTGACTTCTCCTCTTTAGCTATGAAAGGCCCAGATGACATCTTCTTCCAAAGAAAGACTGCTTTGTTTACATGGAAGAGCTGTTGCTTAGTGTAGCTACTTTTATCAATTATCTTAGGTAGATTTTTTTTTTTGAGAGACATGGTCTTGCTCTATTACCCAGGCTGGAGTACAGTGGTGCAATCATAGGTCACTGCAGTCTTGATCTCCTGGGCTCAAGTGGTTCACCCAAGCAGCTAGTACTGTAGGTGAGCACCACCACGCCCAGCTATTAACTTTTTTTTTTTTTTGTAGAGACAGGGTCTTTCTATGTTGCCCATGCTGGTCTCAAACTCTTGGCCTCAAGTGATCCTCAAGTGAGCCTTCCGATGTGCTTGGATTGTAGGCTTGAGTCACTGTACCTGGCCTATCTTTGCTAGATGTTTTCGATAACTTGCTACAGCTTCTACATCAGCACTTGCTGCTTCACCTTGCACTTTTATGTTATAGATATAATCGCTTTTCTTAAACCTCATGAACCAACTTCTGCTATCCTCCAACTTTTCTTCTGCGGCTACCTCACTTCTCTCAGATTTCACAGAATTGAAGAGAGTTAGGGCTTTGCTTTGGATTAGGTTACAGATCAAGGGAATGTCTTGTCTGGCTTGATTTTCTATTTAGACCACTAAAACTTTCTGCATATCAGTGATAAGATTGTTTTGCCTTATTATTTGTTTGTTTCCTGCTGTAACACTTTTAATTTCCTTCAGTAACTTTTGTTTTGCATTTACAACTTGGCTAACTGTTTCACACAAGGGGCCTGGCTTTCAGCCTATCTTGGCTTATGACCTGCTTTCCTCACTAAGTAATCATTTCTTGATTTTGATTTAAAATGAGAGACATGCAACTCTTCCTTTCACTTGAACACTTAGAGTCCATTGTAGGTTTATTAATTGGCCTTATTTCAATATTGTTGTGTCTCAGGGAACAGAGAGGCCCCAGAAGTGAGGAGTGGAAGAGATATGGGAGAACAGCTGGTTTGTGGAGCAGTCAGAACAATATACAACATTTATTGATTAAGTTTGCTGTCTTATATGGGCATGGATCATGGCACCCCAAACAATTATAATAACTTCAAAGATCACTGATCACAGATCACCATAACAGATATAATAATAATAAAAGCATTTGAAATGTTTCAAGAATTGTCAAAAGGTAACACAGAGACACAAAGTGATCACCTGCTGTTGGAAAAATGGTGCCCATAGACTTGCTCAATGCATGGTTGCCACAAATCTTCAAATTTGTAAAACATGCAGTATCTATGAAGCACAGTAAAGCAGTTCTGTGAAGCACAGTAAAGCAAAGTGTAATAAAATAAGGTATGCCTATGCCTGGGTGTCTTCTTCTAGAGGAAGATGGCGAATAAACAATAAGTAAAATTTATATTAGGTAATTGTATTTTCTTTTTTTTTCTCTTCTTCTTTCTTCTTTCTTTCTTTCTTTCTTTCTTTCTT
>NW_012107286.1:694691-709100 GCF_000951045.1 Mandrillus leucophaeus
CTTCACCTTGCACTTTTATGTTATAGATATAATCGCTTTTCTTAAACCTCATGAACCAACTTCTGCTATCCTCCAACTTTTCTTCTGCGGCTACCTCACTTCTCTCAGATTTCACAGAATTGAAGAGAGTTAGGGCTTTGCTTTGGATTAGGTTACAGATCAAGGGAATGTCTTGTCTGGCTTGATTTTCTATTTAGACCACTAAAACTTTCTGCATATCAGTGATAAGATTGTTTTGCCTTATTATTTGTTTGTTTCCTGCTGTAACACTTTTAATTTCCTTCAGTAACTTTTGTTTTGCATTTACAACTTGGCTAACTGTTTCACACAAGGGGCCTGGCTTTCAGCCTATCTTGGCTTATGACCTGCTTTCCTCACTAAGTAATCATTTCTTGATTTTGATTTAAAATGAGAGACATGCAACTCTTCCTTTCACTTGAACACTTAGAGTCCATTGTAGGTTTATTAATTGGCCTTATTTCAATATTGTTGTGTCTCAGGGAACAGAGAGGCCCCAGAAGTGAGGAGTGGAAGAGATATGGGAGAACAGCTGGTTTGTGGAGCAGTCAGAACAATATACAACATTTATTGATTAAGTTTGCTGTCTTATATGGGCATGGATCATGGCACCCCAAACAATTATAATAACTTCAAAGATCACTGATCACAGATCACCATAACAGATATAATAATAATAAAAGCATTTGAAATGTTTCAAGAATTGTCAAAAGGTAACACAGAGACACAAAGTGATCACCTGCTGTTGGAAAAATGGTGCCCATAGACTTGCTCAATGCATGGTTGCCACAAATCTTCAAATTTGTAAAACATGCAGTATCTATGAAGCACAGTAAAGCAGTTCTGTGAAGCACAGTAAAGCAAAGTGTAATAAAATAAGGTATGCCTATGCCTGGGTGTCTTCTTCTAGAGGAAGATGGCGAATAAACAATAAGTAAAATTTATATTAGGTAATTGTATTTTCTTTTTTTTTCTCTTCTTCTTTCTTCTTTCTTTCTTTCTTTCTTTCTTTCTTCTTCTTCTTCTTCTTCTTCTTCTTCTTCTTCTTCTTCTTCTTCTTCTTCTTCTTCTTTCTTCTTCTTTCTTCTTTCTTCTTTCTTCTTTCTTCTTCTTTCTCCTTCTTTCTTCTTCTTCTTCTTCTTTCTTCTTTCTTCTTTCTTCTTCCATTGAGACAAGGCATTGTTCTGTTTCTCAGGCTAGAGTGTAGTGGCATGATCATAGCTCACTCCAGAATTGAACTCTTGGGCTCAGGCAATCCTCCTGCCTCAACTTCCTGAGTAGCTGGGACTATAGGTACTCATTACAATATCTGACAACTTTTCAATTTTTATTTCTGTGGAGACAGGATCTTGCTATATTACCCAGGCTGGTCTCAAACTCCTGGGCTCAGGTGATCCTCCCGCCTTGACCTCCCAAAGCGTTAGGATTACAGGCATGAGCCACTGTACCTGGACCATTCTTCCCTATAATTTTCACAGATTAAATCTCCACATCAGAGGAAAACGTGAATATGGAAGAGATGGGGAGAAAGGGGAGAATTAGAGTGTAAAAACTGTGATTGACATTTAATATTTGTTTTATTCATTCAGAAAGTATGGAATACAGTGTTTGTCTTTCTGGGCCTGACTTATTTCACTTAGCATAATGTCCTCCAGGTCCATTCATATTCATGTAAATGACAAGGTTTCCTTTTTTTTTTTAAGACCAAGCTGAATAGTATTCATATATATGTGTGTGTTTGTCTAAATATTCATATATATGTATGTATAAGTATATATATAATTACACACACACACACACACTCACACTCACTACATTTGCTTTATCCATTCATCTATTCATGAATACTTAGGTTGATTCCATTTATTGGCTACTGTGAATAATGCTGAACATGGAAGTGCAGATATCTCTTTGACATACTGATTTAATTTTCTTTGGCTATGTCCCAGAAGTGAGATTACTGGATCATATGCTAGTTATGTTTTTAATTTTTTGAGGAGCTTTCATACCATTTTTTATAATGGCTATACTAATTTACGTTCCCACCAACAGTGCATAAGGGTTCTCTTTTCTCCGCATCCTCACCAGCCCTTGTTTTCTTTTGTCTTTTTGATAACAGCCATTCTAACAAGTGTAAGATGATATCTCATTGTGGTTTTGATTGCATTTCCCTGATGGTTAGTGATGTTGAACATTTTTTAATACATCTATTGGCCATTTGTGTGTTTTCCTTTGAGAAATGTCTATTCAGGTTCTTCACCCATTTTGTTTTCTTCAACTTTCATTTTAAGTTCAGGGATACACGTGCAGGATGTACAGGTTTGTTACATAGGTTAATGTGTACCATGATGGTTTGCTGCATAGATCATCCCATCACCTAGATATTTAAGGCCAGCATCCATTAGCTATTTTTCCTGATGTTCTCCCTACCCCCAACAGGCCTCAGTGTGAGTTGTTCCTGCCTGCATGTTCATGTGCTTTCATTGTTCAGCTACCATTTATAAGTGAATAAGTGAGAACATGTGGTGTGTAGTTTTCTGTTCCTGCATTAGTTTGCTGAGGATAATGGCTTCTAGCTCCATCCATGTCCCTGCAAAGGACATTATATTATTCTTTTTTATGGCTGCATAGGTGTTCCATGGTGTATATGTACCACATTTTCTTTATCCAGTCTATCGTTGTTGCTTTACCCATTTTTTAAAATTATTTGTTTTCTTGCTATCAGGTTTTTTTTTTTTTTGAGTTTTAAAGTATATTTTGGATATTTTTCCTTGTCAGATGTAGGGTTTGCAAATGTTTTCTCCCATTCTGTAGATATTCTCTTTACTCTGTTGGTAGTTTCCTTTGCTGTACACGATCTCATTTACATGTCGAATCTTTAAATACTTGAATTCATAGAAGCAGAGACTAGAACAGAGGTTGCCAAGAAATAGGGGTTTGGGAGAAATGTTGGCCAAAAAGTAAAAAGCTTCCCTTAGACAGGATAAATAAATTCTGGAGATCTATCATACAGCATGGTGACTATAGTTAGTAATAACGTATTGTATACTTGAATATTGTTAAAAGAGTAGATCTTCAGTGTTTTTACTATAAATAAGTATATAAGGTGATGGATATGTTAATTAGCTTGACTAATTTCACAACGTATACCTATATCGGAACATCACATTGTAGACTGTAAATACAGATGGTCACTGATGATTATTTGACTTAGGACTTTTTCACTTTATGATGGTGCAAAAGTGATACACGTTCAGTAAACTCTTCATCTTATGATTGTGCTATGTCTTGATAAAGCCATTTTAAGTTAAAAATGCTGTGTAAGCCGAAAATGCATATGTGACTTACTGTATTTCTAATTTACAGTGGGTTTATCAGCATGTAACCCCATCGTAAGCCAAGGAATGTCTGTATCTACAATTCTTAATTGTCAATTATACCTTAATAAAGTTGGAGGGAATTTCTGCTAAGAAAAATAAACAAAAGAAATAAAGCACACACACATGCACACGCACATCCACAAGAAGTGTGAAATGAAGAAAAACCACCCTAAATACCTGCAATATCTTGCTGCCTTATGCACAGGACACTTAGACACACACACACACACACACACACACACACACACACACACACACAGAGTAACCTGAAGCCTTGATTCAGTCACCTGACAACCTAGTTCCATTGACTTCTCCTGGTTTTCTGTGGCCTTAACAGTTTGCTACCACAATACCTCACAGATGGCAAATCTATTGCTATGCTAAGCTGCATTTCTGCTGTCCGCAGTACAGCAGCAAATGAAGCACCTCACAAGGGAACCATTGAATTAAATGGTGCACACTGGACTGGCTGTGTTCCCTCCCATTTTGGAATGACTTCACCTTCTCAGTTACCAAGTGAAACAAAAGCTCCCTTCATCTGTGACTAGACTTTTGAAGAGGTTTTTGGGATTTATGATTCTTAGAGAGGGAAGACAGGAACAATGAAACACTACCAAATTTAAATTGCCACACTCGCTTGTATAACTGCTACTATTGATAGGATGGTTAATTGCCTGTGTGCTTCATTTTTAACTATTGGGCATAAGTGGAAACTGAAAAGTTGACAAAATTATAAAAAGGTTGAAAGAGAGCAAAAGGAAAGAATGAAGAAGAGATTGAAATTCAGCATGATTTGGTTTGAAATATCAAACTTTTTTGGTAAAACGATTGGAATATTTTTAAAATTTGTATTTTTTGAAAGTTTGTATACATTAACTCGTTATAGAAAATCTATCTGTAGACATTCGTTGTTGACCCTATTCCTCTAGCTTAGCTTAATGGTTTGGTAGCTAGGGAAGCCATTTTCCAGAACTGAAGAAAAAGATTTAAAGAGTGACAGTGTTAACAGTATATCTATAGATAACTCTAAAACATATACAGTTCATCTGTATAATTTGATTAGTGCGTTGGGTTTGTGAGTTAATATACTTAGAATGTACCTGAATAAGAAAGCACTAATTCCTGTCTTCCTAATGGAGAAAGAGAAATACATAGATATATATAAATATAGACAGAAATACATAGATGCCAAGGAATCCTCACGATTTTCTATCCTAGAACCCATCTGTGGCAACAATAGAACAACAGAACTGTGATTGAAGTGAAGGTCTCAGAGAGCTCAGAAAGACTGAAGCCTATTGATAAACTTTATTTAGTATCCAAAAACGCATTTCATATTTGTAGGAAATTGTTAAGTGTCAATAATAGTACATAAATATATGTACTAATATTTGTTAGTTCTAATATAACATACATGTACTAACATAAATATATACTCTATTATGTAAATTTTTAATACCTAATGTTTATTTTGTTGGAATATTTCCTTAGTCACTAGAAATCCTAAAGAACATATTCATAGCATTTTTTAATCTTTAATGACTTAAAAGTCAACGTGTCCAGTAAACAGATGAAAGCTATTATAAATACTTATTTTTATCTATAGGAATGAATCAATTGGCCAGGTGTGGTACCTCATGCCTGTAATCCCAGCACTTTGGGAGGCCGAGGCAGGTGGATCACCTGAGCTCAGGGGTTCAAGACCAGCCTGGTCAACATGATGAAACTCTGTCTCTACTAAAAATACAAAAATTAGCCAGGCATCATGGCAGGCACCTGTAATCCCAGATATTTGGGGGGCTGAGGCAGGAGATTCACTTGAACCCAGGAGAGTTGCAGTGAGCAGAGATCGTGCTATTGTGCTCAGCCTGGGCAACAAGAGTGAAACTTCATCTCAAAAAACGATAAAATAAAATAACACATTAAAAAAAAGAAATGAAAGAATTAAGGTAGCATACTAAAGAAAAATAATATGAATGACATTTTATACATCTCAGTTTAGTAATATTTCTGTATATGATTACTTTCCATTTACTATTCCTAGCTAACTGGAAATGTTCTAGGATCGTTCTTCCTGGCAGTTTGGTAGTTGGATTGAAATGCTTATAAATTTGTTTTGCTCTATCATATCATATCATATCATATGCATGATCATATGCATACTAAGATGCATTTTATTTGCATTGCTTGGCCTGCCATACAAATATTCAATGGTTTTAAACTTTTATGATTTGGATTTATTAAACCTGCCCTTGGATCTCACTGTGTCTTTCCTGAGACACAATCCCAAAGGGCAAACTCTTACCTCTCACATATTATCTCACCCCCTCTTTCCTAACAGATGTAGGATTGTGTAACATCTGTGTTTATTTCCTTTAACTTTTTAGAACCTTCCTCTTCTAGCTAAGATACTCTTTTATTTCTCTTTTCTATTCCAAACACAGCCCCTCTTTTTATAATTGTCTCCAATGGTGATGACTCACATTTATTGAAACTAGAATTTTTTATGGTTGCTGAAAGAGCGCAGAAGCAAAGTCACATGTACTAAAATTTAGTACAAGAGAACTCAAGTTTGGCGAGGCATTTGAGTACCTGCAAGGAGCATTTCTGCTCTTTGGACAGTTTATTAAGTAGTGTTATAAAGAGACCAAAATCAAAGAAAACCAGGCTACCCTAGGGATGCCATGTAGGATTTGCAGCTTAGTGAGATTGATCCTGTTATCACTCTGATTTGGTTATGTTTAGAAGGTAAAACTTGGGAATGTTTAGGAAACATTTTATGGTCTGTGATATTGGGGTTGAATTATACTGTCCTCCACCCTTCATTAAGAAAAGCTTTTTTTTTTCCTTCATGGATGAAAACAAGTTAAAGCAATGTTAAATTGTTGAAATTTGACTCATTGACATTTGAATGGTTAAAGCCTTGAGGATTTTAGAAAAAAACACCATTCTTTTAACTACCTAACAGAATCCAGTAGAGAAGAATGGAATGTTTTTCCATAGTAGAAGGACTTCACAACTGCAGAATACAATGTTTGTTCCTACATATTGAATGCCCGAATTATAATAAATAGTAATAGAATAGTAAATGCCTATTTTTCCTTTCTAAAATACTTTATTTTGGAGAAAGGGTGTTGCTGTCTCCCAGACTGGAGTGCCAGCAGTGCCATCAGAGCTCACAGCAGCCTACTCCTGGGCTCAAGCAATGCTCCTGGCTCAGCCTCCCAAGTAGCTGGGATTACAGGTGCATGCCACTGTGCCTAGCTATTTTTTTATATATTTTTTGTAGAGACAGTCTCACTATGTTGCCCAGGCAGGTGTCAAACTCCTGGCCTCAACTGATCCTCCAGCCTCAGCCTTCCAAAGTGCCGGGATTACAGGTGTGAACCACTGTGCTCAGTCTAATAAATGCCTCTTTTTATTTTTAAGACAATACTTTGTATTTACTGAGTAGAATACTGCTTTCATATCTGCCACTGGAAAGAGAAAGGGAGGACTATTCTTCTTTAGGGGACAGTATACCACATTTAGGAATATTTCCAGCATTTTTTTCTTTGCTGACATAATTTTAGTACTCAGATGAATATCTCTCTTTTCTATAATTTAATGTTGTTTTGATGTGATCAGCTGGTTTTGATCTGTCTAGCATTTATTGTGATTAGAAGTAAAGATGAACAAGGGAATTCTGTCTGTGAACCTGTAGCAGAAAAAGATTCTGACTTAAACATTACTCCAGGAGGTATGAAAGCACATTACAGTGTGTAGAGAATAACTTAACCTTAAGAAAGGCTAACATCAACGGCTCTGTAAAGATGTGGTTACCACTGCCTATGGCTTTCATCGGTATATCTGTCCTCTCTCACCCCAGTCTCTGCACTCCAAGGTTAGAGGCTTGGGTCCTCATGCCTTGTTCTCTACATCAGGGCATGACATTATTTGAGTAGAACCCATTTTATAATGATTTAAGAAATATCCTTTGCTTTCTCTGGGATCTGATTCAAAATAATATATGAGAGTGACAATGGCAGTATAGATAAAGTAAGACTGGTAATGAATGGATAATTTTAAATGGGGAATGACTATTTGCCTTATTGGTGTATGTTTGAAAAAATCTACAATAAAAAGTTAAAACAAAAGAATATATAAACAAAAAATTGAGTCCAAAAAGTGAAAAAAAAGTTAAGAGTCCTTTGTCTATATGTGGCATCCAATAAAATATCTGCCATATGGCTCTGTGATGTTAAACCTGGAGATTCCTAGAATGCATTGATTAGAATCACCTGGGAGAGCAAATACATTTCTGGTTTCCCATACCTAGAGATTCTGATTCAGTAGATGGGAGGAGGGCAGCAGTTTCCCAGTGATTCTGACGTGCTGACAAGCTTGGGGGCCCCTACCATTGTTAGTTGGCTGGATGATGTTATGAAACTAATTTTGGCAAAAGATTTTGATGAAGATAGAAAATGGTAAAATTGATGGAATTCACCAATTTGGTGATATTGACAATGTTTCTTAAGCTAGGACTTTCTTTTTCTTTTTGGTTTGTAGCCTATGATGTTGGTTTACTCGGAATGAGATTTAGTAAGAATTCACAGAATATTGAAGCTAAAATTTTACTTAGACATCCCTATCCTAGCTCTTTATTTTATGACAAAGAAGTTGAGACATAGAGAGAACATGGCACACAACTCAACATCTAAGTTTAGCAAATGTTTACTGGAAACCTGTAAGGAGCCAGGTACTGTATTTGGAGAGGCACTTGGGACACAGACAGAGCTGTAGCTCCTGACCTGGAGAAACTTAGCCATACTTTCTGACTTTCATTTCATTGTTTTTCCCATCATGCTGTGCTGCCTCCCTTCTCCTTTTCCCTCTAACTTTAAATAATAAGCTGATTTAACTTCAAAGAGAACATTTCAATTTTAATTCCTAGTATTTAGGATCTCTCTTCATAACTTAAAAAAATTGACACTAATCCTAGAAATAACTTCTGTTTACCACTAAGGAAAGATAGTTATTCTCCATTATATGAATGGCTTCAACATACTTTAGGGTTCTGGGGTTCCCCCAGCATCAGCATCTGAAAAAGAAAGATGTCTTAGAGTAGCAGGAGAAATATGGAATACATGAGCTATTCATTCCTGCCTGACATGAACTGGCCTCTAGAGGATGAGCTGGGCATTTGGTATCAAGTTTAGAGAAATCTGACAGCAAAATTTCACTTCCTTGGGATTCACAGGACCATAGAGTATTACCAACGAGAGAGGCACTCAAAGAAGGTGAAGGTTCAGTTGATTATTTTTTAACTTAGGCTTGGCTGTAGAACATAACTCTTTTTCATATGACTTTTTCATTTCCTGAAATTCTCCTAACAACAAAACCAGAGGCTTAGTATCCAAAGGGAATGGAGTAAACACTGCAGGCAAGCAGGAGCACGTTAGAAATTTCTACCTATTCTTTATTAGGTAGGGATTTAGTAGTCATCTTAAATGGCATTAATGGTTTGAATACCCACACTTCTGCATGTGGTCTTTCTCTTGGTTCATTTTTTAGGTATCCCAGTGGTTCTTAACATGTAAAGGAATTACTGTACTGCAAGGTTGTATATACATATCTGTATATGAACTTTAGAAGAGTTTAAAAGGATTTTCTTAATGTTAATTCTGTAGCATTTGGCTACAGGTGATGTTACAACCCATTCTCAATGTAAGATGTGAGTACTGTAATGATGCAGTTGTCCCACTGTAACTAAGTAGCTGGATATGTTACATTGGAAAAGGGAGAATGAATGATTGAAAATAGATTTTTCTTCAAGAGGAAAATAATAATTGTTTACTAGTTTCTAAATATCCTTCAAAATGAGAAGAGGCTAAAGACATATTAGCTAAGTGTATAAACAGAAGTTGTCTACCAATGTTCTTTATTTTCAAAGGACATAGTGGTTCTTTTTTCTAAGAGTAGATAGTGCAAACTATTTAAATGTAGACAATTTCCTGGAACTTTGAAAAAAAGAAAATGACTGGGCAGAGCTTCTTATTTGACATCATTTGGGTTTAATTTCAAGTGTACTGGCCCAAGTATAGACAACCCACAGACACACTCCTCCATATACTCTTGACAGAGTTCCTCAGATATTGCTTTATTTTGTTAACCTATACATTATAGTTCAAATATACTGTGGTTCTTTTAGAGAAAATGCATTAGTTCTATTTATAAAAACAGTAAAAGGAGAGTGATATCCTACTGGAAATCAAAGAGAATATTTTATTTATGAAAAGCTAAAATGGAATTCTTAAAAAGAAAATAGGCAACTTTTATAAAATGACAATTAGAAGTTAAGGTAGATGTATTTTAAGTTTTGGCATATGTAATAACAATAAAACCCCAAAAGTTAGGCATTAAACTATTCACTTTGTAGCTAACAAAACATTTTTATGAATTTAAATAAAGAGTAAAATTTGGAACAATTACTAAAATAACTCCAAATGGAATGCACTGAGAGCTTATACTGTTATCACTATTTTCTCAAAATCTATAATTATCAATTTTGCCCTGCTGGAAATATAGCCTACCCCCCTTTGCTTAATCTCCTGTCATTGTGAAGCTTCAATGCATATGACAACAGAATTGACATCAGGAGTCCCAAGAAGTCCAGAACTGCTGTGACAGGTCAGTTTCAGTTTTCAATAAGGAATGCAATTTCTTTCACACTGTGCAAGCAGAGCTAGAATGTACGATATCTGAAGGAACCAAGGTCTGAATGGGCAAAACTTGAGAACCGGATTCTAGTTATGATTGTTACAGAATAGCTGGGTCACTTCAGGCATTTAATGTCTACGTGACCCAGTTCTCCTTGTAAGACGTTATCAATATTACCTCCTTTACTACCTCATAAAGTTCTTGTGAGAATAAAATGTGATACTAGATGTGAAAAGGGAAGTACAAGACAAATATGAATTGAGATTTTTTTTCTCAACTCACTGCTTTATTTGATATTTCCATCCTACTTGTTTCCATTATTTTTCAAATCAAAGTCCTTTCAGTTGTATCTTCATTGCTAATACGCAGGTCAAGGAATGGATGGAAATCAATGTGATGCTAAAGAAGGGTCAGGACAGAAGGATCTCATGTGAATAGCTGGCTAGATAGAAAAGGTCAATGCAAATCTTTAATTTTTTAAAAAAATATTTTTCCTCTGCATTTATTTTTAGAGAGAGTATTGCACAGATCTCTAGGCTATTGGGAGAACCCCAAGTGTTGCAGATACTTATTCAGGATATAAGTACAGTCAACAGATTCTTGTGATGCCTCATTTCTAGAATAATCCAACAAACTTTTGAGTTAGTACTTAACAGAGAGAGAGCAAATGAGTGAATGAGCGCTATCCTTGGATTTTTTTTTGGCATAAATACAAATGGATTTACTAATGGCTTAAATTTTGTCAGATGCCAAAGATGCAACTACATTCTTGCTATTAATATTTCATTACTCACTAACAGCTTTTTGCATATGAGTAGAAATATCTAGGCTTATGAAGTGATGCAAAAACAGTTCCTTTTGTTGATGTTAGGATGATGTTAGGATGGAATATTGTTTTTATTAATAACTTGTTGACTTTTATATGTTGAATCTGCACTAAAATACCTCAACATGCTAATTTCAATAGTCCATGGCTTCATGGTATGAAAAACGTTCTTCTGCTATTGCTTTATGGTTCCATGGAATTTTCCTAAATTCAAGAGTTCACTTTTGTGTTTTGTCCAATAAGTAAGACCTTCTCTCTGGATCATTCCTTCCCCTCCCTACGGAGAGATTTGCATAGTCTGAAGGAATAGCTATTCTGATAAACTCTTCTTGAAGTTTGTTAAACAATTTTAGCATTTTGCTTATAGTTTATGGTAAATAAGTACCTTAGTTGTATCATATTTGCTTCTCTGAGACTACACCATTTTATAGTAAAAAACAAATCCTTGATATGTACCATATTATATTAGGTGTGTTCTTAATAATCTTTCAAAATTGCCAATCAGAAAATGACTAAATGACTCCAGGGAGTACTAGTTGTGTGTCCTTGGGAAATAAAACAATCCTTTCTGTGATTCTGTTCCATTATGGGTAAAAGGGGGATAACAGTAGTACCTCAAAGATTTGCTATGAAGATTCAAGAAGTTCTTTATATTGTACATGCTGAAAATAGTGGCTGCATGTGTAAGCACCTGGTAAAAATTAGCTGTCATTGTTATTATTATCAACTGTGAAGATAGAGCATTGTCATACTATTATTGTAAAAAAAATATGGATGATGGAGCTGTATGTGTATTTACTTAAATACTTACACTGGTGAGTATTTTGTAAAGTGAATCCTTGTATTTAACCTGTCTACCTATCATTAAAAAAGACACAAAATATGGATAGATCAATTCTTTACTTGAATGTTTACATTATTTGAAGTCTGTATAATTCTTGCAAGATGCATAATGGAAACAAAAGACTATTTAATAATTAATAGCGTGACAAATATTATGAATAATACCAAAGAATCATTTATATTCTTCTTCCTTTATTGTGATTGAGTTGGCTGTCATAGCAGATGTTTTTGGTTGCCTCTCTGACAACCATCTTTCTGCTGCTGTTACTTGGTAACAGACTTCTAATTCTATTCAGGTAGCTGCTTTCCCACCATTGCCTCAGGGTTAGATTCTGATAGATCTTATCCTGTTTAGTGCAATCTCCTATTCTCTGGGTCCATAATTGGTTTAACCAAGGGCATGTTATACAGCTCTAACTAATGAGACCTGAGGGAAAGTCTGCTGAAGGGATTCAGATAAATGTTTGATTGGTTCAAAATGGAAAAGGCCTCATTTTCTGCTCCTGGACACTTGCAAGGATAGGATGCTGGGAACTGTTGCAGACATCTTGTGATCACTAAGTCTCAAACTTCAAGACAAAATTGATACATGAAGTTGGTAAAAGAGTGAGATGAAGGAAAGATTCTCCTGGAAGATGGTGCTTAGGCAATCAATTAACCAACCTTGGAACTGTCAACCTCTTGGATTATTTTATAAGACAATAAATTCCTACTGGTGTAATTCAGTTGTGTCAGGGTTTTCTGATACAGCTAAAATAGACATCTTCAATGATAATGTTATTGTGTATTTTTGTTTTCTTATATCCTTCAGAGAATTACGCAAATGGAAAAATAAGTAATTTATAACTGCAGGATTCTGTAGATACGTAACATTTTATACAGAATATTTTTCAAAACATAGCAGCATTTGACATCTCTTTCTCAAAGAGAAATAGAACCACTTCACACAGTGTTAGTAATACTTTGAAAATATTTTTTAACTTTCGAAATTTAAGAAAGACATACATAGAGTAAACTGCATCAATCTTAGTTGACACTCAATGAGTTTTTATAAAGAGAACACATCAATGTAAATCACCATCCAGATCAACACGGAGAACATTACTAGCTTCCCAGATGTCTTCCTTGTGCTTCATGCAGTCAACACCATTCCCTCAAGGGTAACCACATTTCTAACACCATAGATAAATATTTCTGTTTTTGAATGTTATGTTTGGATCATGTAACATGCACCCTTTTGTGTCTGGTTTTTTTTTGCTTAACAGTTTGAAATATGAGATTCATGTATATCTTGCATAGCAATAGTAGTTTATTTCATTTCTCTATAGTATTGTTTTATATGACTATTCCAGTTTATCCACTTTATTATGATGAACACTTAGATTTTTGGCTACTACAAATGATGCAGGTATGAACATTTTGATACATGTCTTCGATTGTATACATATTTATACATTTCTGTTGAGTAAATGCATAGGTGTGGGATTGATGAATCATAGGGTGTGCAAATACTACTTTTTAGTAGATATTGTCAAAATTTTCTAAACTGATTGTGTTGATATAAACTTCTACCAGCCGTATATGAGTGCAAAATTTGCTCCACACGCTTGCCAACCATGAAATTGTCAATTTTAATTTTAGCCTACCTGATGTGCAGTGCTATCTCATTTTAGTGTCTATTTTCATTTCTCTGATAACTAATGAGGGTGAACACCATTTTATATGTTTACTGGTCATTTGGGCATCCTTTTTTTGAAATTAATATTTAAGTCTTTTGACTGTTTTTTAAAATGAGTTTTTTCTTATTGACTTATAGGACTTCATTATATATTGGGGATGTAAGTTATTTATCAAACGTAGGTATTGAAATATCTTTTCCTCTATGCAGCTTGCCTTTTCACTCTGTTAATGATATCTGTAGAAGAAAAGGTTTTGGTTTAGTGAAGTCCAATTTATTGGCCTTTTCCTTTATAATTATAGTTTTTGTGTTGTGACTAAGAAATCTTTGCCTACTCTAAGGTTATAAATAAAGTCTTCTCTATTACCTTTAGAAGATTTATTATTTCTTTCATTCATTTGGAATTGATTTTTAAATTAGGTGTGAGACAGGGGTAAAAGCACATTTATTTCTGTATAAATTCTGTTGATTTCAGTGTTTTATGAAGCAGCTTTCCCATAAATCTGATGACTATATACATCTCTATATATATATATTTATTATTGTATATAATAAAAATCATATAAATATATGAGCTGTGCTGTTTCATTTGTCTATTTTTCATCCTTGTATCAATACATCACAGTAGTAGTCATATGTTCTGTAAATTCTGCAACTTTGTTCTTTCTTCAAAATTGTTTTTATTATTCTTTGAACTTTGCATTTCTATACATACTTTTAAAGGAGTTTGTTAATTTATTCCAGAAATAAGCCTGCTGGAATTTTGATTGGATTTAATTGCATTTAATCTGTAGAATAATATGGAGAGAATTGACATCTTTACAATATAAAATCTCCTAAGCCATCAACATTTATTTTGATTTCCTTTATTTTCTCTCAGTGATGTCCTCAGATTTTCTGTTAAAGGTCCTACACATATTTTATCATGTTAAATTTATTCCTAAGTTAGCTTGCTTGCCTGCCTT
>NW_012107286.1:709475-719191 GCF_000951045.1 Mandrillus leucophaeus
GTCTTGCTCTTTGCCCAGCCTGGAGTGCAGTGGTGCAGCTGTAGCTTACTATAACCTCAAACTCTTGGCCTCAAGTGATTCTCCTGCCTCAGGCTTCCAAGTACCTGGGACTACAGGCTTGCACCACCATGCCTGGCCAGTTTCAAAATTTATTTTATACAGATGGAGTCTTACTATGTTGCCCAGGCTGGTTTCAAACTTCTAGCCTCAAGCAGTCCTCCCACCTTGGCCTCCCAAAGTGCTAGAATTATAGGTATCAGCCACCATGCCTAGCTATTTCTAATTTTTTAAATGTTTTAATGCTATAGTAATATCTTTAAAATTTTAATATTCTACCTGCCTGTGGTTAGTATACAAAAATAAAATTGATTAGTAGTTCTAATAGTTTCTTTGTGATTCTCTTAGGGTTTCTATTTGCAGATGTTTGTCATCACTGAATAATAACATGTTTATTTCTTCCTTTCCAATTCTCACACCTTCAATTTGTTTTTCTTTCTGATTGCATTGGTTACGAATTTCAGTACAATATGAATAGAAGTGTTGATACAAAGATAACAGGCATTTTTGTTCCTATTTCCGTGGGAAAGCTTTCAATATTTCAACATTAATTATGATGCTTGCTGAAGGTTTTTGTAGGTAATCCTTATTATATTAAGAAAGGTCCCTTTTCTTCCTCATTTGCTAAGCTTTTGTCATGAAGTGGTTGAATTTTATCAAATGCATTTTCTATATTTGGTGCACTGCTAGGATGATCATATACTTTTTCTAATATATTCTGTTAATGTGCTGAACTATACCGAATGGTTTCTTAATGTTAAACTGACTTTGTATTTCTGGAATGAACCCAAGTTTATTATAATAGATTATCATTTTATATGCAGCTGGGTTCATTTTTCTTCACATACGTGCAGCTTAGAAATCAGAAATGCCTTTGGGAAAAGTTCTTGCATAATGTTAGCTTACTTCTTTTTAGTTTTTGTGCTTTTAGATATTAGTCTCTCAAGTTTTGCCTGTCTTCGTGTCACCAAACTCCAGATTTTGTCTCCCCAGGTCAGTCACACTGATGTAAGCTCTAGGCCAGCCCTATGTCTTCAAGGGAAAAAAAATCTGTGGTGAGTAGAGTGCTCACCTCAGTGAGGTTTTCTTCTTTCAGGATCTTGGATCCTCAAGTCCTGGTTGCTTTGGTTGCTCTCCAAAGCCTTCAAACAATTAGAGGTTTTGTTTGTTTGTTTTATTTTGTACAGATCTTTGAGTTAGTTTCAGCAAGACAGTTGATTTGAAACAAGTTATACCTGTTAAAGGCCATTAATGACCAGAAGTGGGGGTTCCAAAATATGTAAAAATGCTCATAAGCAGGTGCATACATTTTGGGAGGATACTCGCGAAATAAATATTCCTGTACTCTATCAAATGTATATGTTAAACAGAAACATTCCAGTCAGAGGAAGACTTTAGATAACTATGTCTAGTATGTTCATGAAGTTAAATACAGCTTAAAATTTCAACAGAGAACTAGAAACCAGTAAAAGAATCAAATGGGTAATGTAGAAGAGAAAAATACAATAACTCAATTATCGAGAACCCCATGTTTAGGTGTAAGAGCAGATGAGCTAGCTGGAGGAAGAAAGTTAGTGAATTGGAATTTAGGTCAGAAGAAACTATTGACTAGGAAGTTTAGAGAAACAAAAAGATAGACTATGTAGAAAAGAGCTTAGAGAACAGAACAGAGTGAGAAATTACAACCTATGTGTTACCGAGGTCCTAGAGGAAGAGAGGAGAATGAAACAAAAATATTTGAAGAAATGATGGCTGATAATACTGGTGAGAGAAATCAAGCCACAGATGTAGGAAGTACTATCAACTCCAAGGAGGATAAAAATAAAAACCAAAACTATACATATAATAGTATAATGGGTGAAAACCAAATACAAAGTTTTAAAAAACAGACAAATGTTACAGGGGCTACAATAAGACTGAAAGTTGACTTTCTATTAGATAGGATGGAAGAAGGCAGAAGACAGTGTAATGACATCTTCAAAATCCCAAAAGAAAATAAGTGCTAGCTTTTAATGTTATATCTTTCATAAATGAATTTGAAATAAACTCATTTTCAGACAAGTAAAGACAAATGTATCATCCTCAGAGCAGCACTAAAGAAAATATTAATGGGTATTCTTCAGGCAGAGGAAAATATTTCTAAATGACAGTCTGGAGATACAGGAAAGAATGAAGGGGAATACAAATATTGAATGTGGGTAAATGTAAATGAATATTGTACAAATCAGTAAGAATAGTATGTTAAAAGATGCTAGAACGTAAATTGGAAGGGAAGTTGACTGTGTATTTTAATGCCTATGCATTATCTGGGAAGATAATTTATATTAGATTTTGGTAAGCCAAAGATGTATATTGTACTCTCTTGGTACACATCTAAAGTAATAGTAAAAGGATAAATAACTATGAATCTAATAGATAAGAAAAATGAAATAATAAATAATGGATCCAAAAAAGGGAATCCAGGAGAGAAAAAGAACAAATATATATGTTTTAAAAGATCTACTTTTGTTGCAGTGGGAGTGCCCATCACAGTATCTGGGTCACTTTATTGCCAGCAGTGGAAAATCCTTCTCTTTTTTTGGTATAAGCAAATCATTCATCTCTCCTTCACCTTCATAAACTATTATTTTTTAAGGATTTTTACACTCTTATTTATTCTGCGTTTTAGCCTGATGTCTGTCACTCTTAAAGGTCTGTGCCAATCTTTTTCAGCGTTTATTTAAAGTTAAGTCTATCCTTCATATGTATTCTGGAAAAAAAAAAAAAAAAACAGGAGCAAATGAAAATCTAAGAATATGAAAGACTCACTTTCTGGTTCCACCTCACCACCCTCTTCCCCGCCCCAGCAAATGCCTCCATTTTTCTCTCTCTATAACTGGCTGGGATTAATTGAGAGAGTTCCTGGTAATCCTTGCTCTTATTTTCTGTTCTTGCATCTTTGGTGGTACAAATATACTATACCTATACCTTCATATCTTCTTAAAATCTAACATACACACTTGCCTGGTAATTATTTATTTTGTTCCTTGATTATTTAACCCTCTAAAAGAGCACGCTGAATTAATCACCAAGTTCTTATTTCTTCCACTTCAATTTAATCATTAAGACCTGAAGTATGTGTGCTATCTCTGGCTCTTTAAATACTGAAAGGAACTATCAGTAGGTTTTTTTTTTTTCAGTCCTAGATGCTAGCACTGACTCTCCATGTCTGTTGATAATTCCTGCTGCCTTACATCATTCCCTCTTCAAGCCTTGTTTCGCATTCTTGTTTCTGCAGCTCTGTAGGCTCTTGCCTTCTTACCTTGGATCCTAATACCTATTATGCTTGTTCTTTAATAACCCGCAGAGATGTGTGTTTCTGACTGAGCATCTTTTCAACTCTTATTTTTAACAACTCTATTATTGTTTTTATAAGAAAAGCAATTTAGCCTTATTGTACAATTTTGGAAGACACAGAAAATCACAACAAAGAAAATAAAAATCACATGAAGCTTACCATCCTGAGAGAATCACTTAAAATATTGGTATATACGCTTGGGAAAAAATGTAATCCTTCCTGTTATTTCAGACAATTATTTTCATTGTCTCTGGAATCTGTCCTTTTTTACTGATGGCATGCAGGAACAGAGATTAGTACCTTTTTTCCTCAGGCTTTGATACATATAAATCATAATGCAAGAATGAGGACTAAGTTCTTTTTTTTTTTTTTTTTAAATAACTCATATTCTCTGTCCCAGGCTCACGATTTTGCGTACTTCTTGGTTTTAATTCTGTCACAGAAGCTTAACGTTTATGGTTAGGAGATGTTCCTGTTGGCATTGTCAGCAGGTGGGGAGTGTGCTGGTGATAAGTGGGTCTCCAGCTTTTTTCACCTAAGGAAAGAGTTGCATCTTCTTAGGTTTTCTGAAAGATAAGACACTCATCAAGTAAAATATCAATGAAAATCTCTGATTTGAGTAAAATGAGACTGATTAGATTACTAGCAAACTTCCTAGTGAGATTTAGATCTTGGTCATATGGAGATGTGCTTAAGATGTCTTTGTAGCCCCTTTTAGTCTGCTCAAGTATTAGAAATGAATGTCATTTGCCTCTTTAAGCAATTGCTAAATATCCAGAATTTCCCAAATTAAATGTTCAGGGATTTTCAGAGGTAAAGGAAACTAGGACTCTCTTGCTTCTAAGTTTTGACTTAATAAGAGGAGGAAGAAAGTAAGCCCATGACTGAAATCTGATAAGTTTCCTGATTCATTTAATTTTGTTCAACCCATTTAAAACAGAATATAAAAGATCTTGGATCTCCTACACTAACTGGGAACCACTGGTCACTTTTTGCTTTCATTAGTGTCTGAATTTCCATTATTGCTCTGTGCTTAGCATTCTTCTCAGAAGAGACGTTCCTCAGGACTCACTGCTTTAAAGGTTCAACCAGCTGAAAACATTTTTCATATTGTACAGCATTGAATTCAAAAAGGATCTCACAATATTAAGATTGAAATAATTCACTGGCAGTATTTTGCTGGCGGTTTATTTTGCTATGGGGCTAAAGATTATAGTTAGAAATCATTATCTTGATTTTAAAATTTAATTTTTTAATTTATAAAATACATATTTATGGTGTACAATATGATGTTTTGATATATTTATACATTGTGAAATGGCTAAATCTAGCTCATTAGCATATATATTACCTCACATAACCATTTTTTTGTGATGAGAACACTTAAAATCTACTCTCTTAGCAATGTTCAAGTATATGGTATGCTATTAACTACAGTCACCATGATATATAATAGATCTCTTGAGTTTATTTATCTTGAGGTTTTTTTAAAAAAGAGATTTTAGAATCTAAGGCCCTATCTGCATTAGTGCTAATTCATTCATGGATAAAACATTCTAAATGTTTGATATTAAAAACACGGAAGTCTAAACATGATGCATTTGCACCATCATGAAGCATAGAAATGTGAGCCTTATTCACAGTTATTATATTCAAGTAATGCAGCTGTATTTTCTGAAATGAATGCTATTTGCTGTACTTGGCCCTGACTTGAGATGGAAGCTAGTGTTCTATATGTTAGTTTGGGCTGCTGTGACAAAATACCATAGACTGGGTAGCTTATAAACAACAGAAATTTATTTCTCACGGTTCTGGAGCCTGTAAGTCCAATATCAAGGTGCCAGCAGATTTTCTGGTGAGGGCCTGCTTTTCATAAAAAGTGACTTCTCACTCCATCTTCAAATGGTGGAGGAAGCAAGGCCACTCTCTAGGATCTCTTTTATAAGGGCACTAATACCATTAATGAGGGTTCTGCCTTTATGACTTAATCACCTCCCGAAGATCTCACCTCCTAATACTATCACCATGGGGGCCAGAATCTTAATACATGAATTTGAAGGGCCACAGGCATTCAGACCACAGCAGTTCATTTGCCAAGTAACTAAAGTGGACAGATTCCATCTGTTCCATATTGCCCAGCAGAACATCTAATCTGTTCCCTCAGTGGTCCTGTCCGGCAACATTTGGCAACTAGAGACAAAGGGACCCTCCTGCTGGTTCACCAGTGGGAGCTCTACTAAGCCTCTCTCTGACGGAGGCTCTTCTGTTGCCCATCTTACCCCTTGGCAAGGCTCTTGACAAGATATCTGACTTCTATCATAGAACAAAAGTTAACAGTCTTTGCAGTACTTGGATCTCTTGTGAAATCAGTCAATAAGAGTACCCCATAGGGATTCTAAACCTAAGTCTGAAAGATACCCATATTTCTATTAATCTTATAAGGTACTCATTTATATTTTTATAAATTTAAACATAATCCAGATTAATATTAAAATATTGCAAGGAAAGAAGTAAAGGATTTGCCGATTAAGCATGGAGAGATACCAGCTCTATTCTCATATCCTAGTAGTTTGTGGTTATTAATGATGCAAATGTACTGTTGATGCTATAAATCAGCTTGTTTTTTGATGTTTTTTATTAGCTATAGTTCTCTGGCAAAAATTGTAATTTGCTGGCTAATATTGACTTTCACCATAGTTTTCACATCAGCTGTAGAAGATGTCTTAATAAGGGCTTTTCTGATTTTATAGGAAGGGAAACCGAGGAAGAAATTGCCCAAATAACTGATATAACTGATCCTATCCCGGAAAGCCTCCAGATGAGGTCTAGGATCATAATCCATTTTAGTGATGCTTCAGCATTAGGCAGAAGACGTTTGGATTGAAGGTAGGGAAGAGCAAGTGATAAGAGCTCTAGAAAAATGTTGGATTACAATCTCTGTGAGCAGTATATCCTGCTTCTTGAGCATAAGGAGCAGAAGGCACCAAAGATAATAGGAAACTATTTTAAATATATAATAGCATATCTAGACCTCAAGCCTGGAGCTGAGCCACTGATCTAAGTCACTCCTCAATGGACTTAGCAAGGCTGCTCTTATGTATCTCATATATAATGAGAATTTCCTTTCTCCTAAATTATCTGTAATAAAAGAGTATCAAATAGCCACATGTTAGGTTCTTATTGAAGTTCTCGTGTTTCTGGGTGCTCTCAATTATTTTGAACAAAGAAGTATTTTGCTGGGAAGACAAAAACAACCGGACATTACTTCATTTGATTCTAGTTTTAATGTGCATTAAGTCATCTGACAATAAAACTCACCTCCTTTACCCTCGCAAAAGGGGAAACACTGTAACATACTTAGGAATTACTCCTAGTGCCTCAAAAGTACAAGTGTCTATTAACAAACATTTTTATCTTATACCTGAATGAATTCATAATTTAAAAAATATTTTTAAAAAGATGGAAGCAAGCAGACAGGACAACATATTGAGCATCCTTAGGTGCACATTAAACTTCACCAACTCTTCCCAGGCACATATATTCCTTATAGATCTCCTGGGTCTTTTTCTAAGGTATTCTTCCCATAGGACATTTAGGTAAGAGATTAAACTGAAGTACCATTTATAATATAAGTTATTGTGTTTATGAAGGCAAGATTGAGTTCATTTTTGTTTTGTTTCCTACAAAGAGTTCTCATTGAGAAAACTTTTGCAAAAATGAAGAAAATATGTCAACATTTTGAGTTTAGAACCTGAACCTAGTTACTTCAACAATTGATGAAAGATCTAAATTTTGCTTTCTGCTATCCTCCAATATACCTGACACAGAAATGAAAAGCCCTGAAGCATTGGATTAGGACAACAAAAGTGGAGTCAGATGTATCCGAGTTCATATCCTGGCTTGATTTTTTCTTTTTTTTTTTTAACCAGTTGTGTAACCTTGGAAAAGTTACCTTATCTCCATGAGTACCAGTGGCCTCATCTTTAAAATAGTAATTTTTATAATTTCCACTTCATGGGATTGCATTGAGGATTAATTGAGGTGTTTGCAAAGTACCAAGCATAGTGCCTGCATTAGTTCTCTTATGATGTTACGGTTCTGTAGGTTAGAAGTTGGATACAAGTCTCACTCAGCTGGGGTTCAGCCAGGCTGCATTCCTAGTTTGGAGACTCTAGGGGAGAAGTGGTTTCCCTGTCTAATCTAACTTCTGGAGACCTCCCATATTCTCTGGCTCGTGTCCCCTTTCTCTGTCTTCAAAGTCAGCAAGTGCCATCTCTCTGATCCATCTTTTGTACTCACATCTCTTTCTGACCACAGCCACAAGAGGTTCTCTACTTCTAAGGACACATGTGATTAGCTTGGAATCCAGGATAATCTCTACATCTCGAGGCCCTTAATTTAGTTATATCTGTCAAGTCTTTTTTACCATGTAAGGCAGCATATTCACAGGTTCCAGAGATTAGGATGTGGCCATCTTTGGGGGGCCTACCACCATGCCTAATGCTTTATGGTAAGTCTAACATCATCATTATACAAGCTATTTTCATCATCACCATTCTATTTGACATATGTTAGGAGCTCAAAAATACTTGGTGTGTATTTTTTAAATAAATGACTACCTAGAAAATTGGAAGAGACTCTTTATAGGGTATATAGATAATGGCAGAGGCCATTTATTTTAATAATTCATTCATTCCTATGATATTTTCCCAATATTTTAATGTATCTTTACATAGCATTTTGAACTTTTCAGAAGAATTACAGCATTCTGAAACTTAAAGTAAGTTGATCCAGTTATCATTTTATAGTTGGAGAAGCTACAGAATAAGCAAGTTGAATTACCTGATCACAGCCATACAATCTGTTAGAGATCATGTCAGTGTAAGAAGCTGATCATTATTCTACTCCATCATGTTGCCTCCACCATCACCAATATTAATACCCAGCCTTTCTGTGGGCCCTACTAGGCTAAAGTCTTTGGTGAAAATGTCTGTTGGAAGCCCTTGGTTCCTCCTGTGTTATGTGCATGGCCTCTTCCTCCACATTTCTGGGCTATCATGTAGGGATCTGGACCTGTGCTCACCTGAAACCTGCCAAAGAGTTAATGCAGCTCTCTGAATTATCTTATCTCTGACTGCTTTGTTCTTCAAAATTGTGATGTATGATCGGTAGATTATATAGGTTTTCATGTTTCAGTGATTTCAGACAGAGGTTTTAAGCCAACTCCTGAAAATTTTGGGTAGGAGGCCTTTAGGGGTATATCTGTTGCTTTTCTGAATACTTTTTAATGTCTAAGACACAAATGCATACAGACAATAGAAAACTTTAAAGGCTATTCATACTGTTACTACAAGCATTACTCAGAAATGAAATTTTAGGAAGACCATTTTATACACACACACACACACACACACACACACACACACACACATAACTGGGGGAAAAACCCACAAATTTATATCTCCATCAATAAGTATTATAATTTTCCATAAACAAGTTACAATATTAATAGCACTAAGAAGCTACAAATAGTACACTGGTGTCAAAAGTTAACGGGATAGGGAGAAGTAATACTAACAGCCCTACCTGGCATTCTACAATGTCAGGAAATAGAAACTGAACACTTATCTCCCCCAGTGAAGCCAAAAGCAGATTGTTAGTGAAACACACAAATAATGAATTTGTAGTATCCTCCAAAATATTCCTCTTTCTTAATCCACGATAAATTTTTCCCTATCAGTAGGCTTATCCTATATTTCAAGTTATAGATTTGGGAAACTAGCATGTAGTATGTGAAAAAGAGGAAGCTTCAATAACAGCGCTCTTCAGGCCACCTGAAACTTGCTTTGAAGATTCAGTGTAGTCAGGCAGCTGTTAATTCACAAAGTGTTCAGTTCTACTTTGGAGCCTAAAGAAAAGCAAACCACCTGAACTCTAATGTTCATTGTTATTTCACCATTAATAACCAATTCTGATGGTCTGTGAAGAGGTGAGTTCATTTCCTATTGCTATTTTACAAATTATGCAAACTTAGTGTCTTAAAACAATATAAATGTATCTTACAGTTCTGAAGGCCAGATTTCTGAAATGAGTCTCACTGGACTAAAGTCAGGTTATCAGCAGGGCTGATTCCTTCTGGAAGGCTCTGGGGCATAATCTATTTCTTGGTTGTTTCCAGCTTCTAGAGGCTTCCTGTATTCCTTGGCTCATGGACTTTTCCTGGCATCACTGTGACCTTTGCTTCTGTTGTCTCATCTCCTTTCCTGACTCTGACCTTCCTGCCTTCCTCTCATAAGGACACCTGTAATCACATTGGGCCCAG
>NW_012107286.1:720581-725773 GCF_000951045.1 Mandrillus leucophaeus
TTCTCTGTCTTCAAAGTCAGCAAGTGCCATCTCTCTGATCCATCTTTTGTACTCACATCTCTTTCTGACCACAGCCACAAGAGGTTCTCTACTTCTAAGGACACATGTGATTAGCTTGGAATCCAGGATAATCTCTACATCTCGAGGCCCTTAATTTAGTTATATCTGTCAAGTCTTTTTTACCATGTAAGGCAGCATATTCACAGGTTCCAGAGATTAGGATGTGGCCATCTTTGGGGGGCCTACCACCATGCCTAATGCTTTATGGTAAGTCTAACATCATCATTATACAAGCTATTTTCATCATCACCATTCTATTTGACATATGTTAGGAGCTCAAAAATACTTGGTGTGTATTTTTTAAATAAATGACTACCTAGAAAATTGGAAGAGACTCTTTATAGGGTATATAGATAATGGCAGAGGCCATTTATTTTAATAATTCATTCATTCCTATGATATTTTCCCAATATTTTAATGTATCTTTACATAGCATTTTGAACTTTTCAGAAGAATTACAGCATTATGAAACTTAAAGTAAGTTGATCCAGTTATCATTTTATAGTTGGAGAAGCTACAGAATAAGCAAGTTGAATTACCTGATCACAGCCATACAATCTGTTAGAGATCATGTCAGTGTAAGAAGCTGATCATTATTCTACTCCATCATGTTGCCTCCACCATCACCAATATTAATACCCAGCCTTTCTGTGGGCCCTACTAGGCTAAAGTCTTTGGTGAAAATGTCTGTTGGAAGCCCTTGGTTCCTCCTGTGTTATGTGCATGGCCTCTTCCTCCACATTTCTGGGCTATCATGTAGGGATCTGGACCTGTGCTCACCTGAAACCTGCCAAAGAGTTAATGCAGCTCTCTGAATTATCTTATCTCTGACTGCTTTGTTCTTCAAAATTGTGATGTATGATCGGTAGATTATATAGGTTTTCATGTTTCAGTGATTTCAGACAGAGGTTTTAAGCCAACTCCTGAAAATTTTGGGTAGGAGGCCTTTAGGGGTATATCTGTTGCTTTTCTGAATACTTTTTAATGTCTAAGACACAAATGCATACAGACAATAGAAAACTTTAAAGGCTATTCATACTGTTACTACAAGCATTACTCAGAAATGAAATTTTAGGAAGACCATTTTATACACACACACACACACACACACACACACACACACACACATAACTGGGGGAAAAACCCACAAATTTATATCTCCATCAATAAGTATTATAATTTTCCATAAACAAGTTACAATATTAATAGCACTAAGAAGCTACAAATAGTACACTGGTGTCAAAAGTTAACGGGATAGGGAGAAGTAATACTAACAGCCCTACCTGGCATTCTACAATGTCAGGAAATAGAAACTGAACACTTATCTCCCCCAGTGAAGCCAAAAGCAGATTGTTAGTGAAACACACAAATAATGAATTTGTAGTATCCTCCAAAATATTCCTCTTTCTTAATCCACGATAAATTTTTCCCTATCAGTAGGCTTATCCTATATTTCAAGTTATAGATTTGGGAAACTAGCATGTAGTATGTGAAAAAGAGGAAGCTTCAATAACAGCGCTCTTCAGGCCACCTGAAACTTGCTTTGAAGATTCAGTGTAGTCAGGCAGCTGTTAATTCACAAAGTGTTCAGTTCTACTTTGGAGCCTAAAGAAAAGCAAACCACCTGAACTCTAATGTTCATTGTTATTTCACCATTAATAACCAATTCTGATGGTCTGTGAAGAGGTGAGTTCATTTCCTATTGCTGTTTTACAAATTATGCAAACTTAGTGTCTTAAAACAATATAAATGTATCTTACAGTTCTGAAGGCCAGATTTCTGAAATGAGTCTCACTGGACTAAAGTCAGGTTATCAGCAGGGCTGATTCCTTCTGGAAGGCTCTGGGGCATAATCTATTTCTTGGTTGTTTCCAGCTTCTAGAGGCTTCCTGTATTCCTTGGCTCATGGACTTTTCCTGGCATCACTGTGACCTTTGCTTCTGTTGTCTCATCTCCTTTCCTGACTCTGACCTTCCTGCCTTCCTCTCATAAGGACACCTGTAATCACATTGGGCCCAGAGAGACAATGTAGGCTCAACTCCTCATCTGAAGATCCTTAACTTAAGCACATCTGCAAAGTTTCTTTTCCCATATGATATGGTTTGGCTCTGCGTCCCCACCAAAATCTCATTTTGAGTTCCCAGTGTTGGAGGAGGGACCTGGTGGGAGGTGACTGGATCATGGGGAAGATTTCCTTCTTGCTGTTCTCATAATAGTGAGTTCTCACAAGATCTGATTGTTTAAAACTGTGTAGTACTTCCCGTTAGCTCTCTCTTTCCTGCTTCGCCATGGTAAGATATGCTTGCTTCCCCTTCACCTTGTTCCATGATTGTAAGTTTCCTGAGGCCTCCCAGCCATGCTTTCTGTACAACCTGTGGAACTATGAGTCAATCCAACCTCCTTTCTTCATATATTACCCAATTTCAGGTAGGTTTTATAGCAGTGTGACAATGGATTAATTCACCATGTAAAGGAACATATTCACAAGTTTCAGGGGTTAGGATGCAGATGTCTTTGGATAGGGGCATGATTCAGCCTACAGCAGGTAGAGCTACCATAACATCCCATGAAATCACACTGGTGACCTTTTCTGGTGAGACTAATGGAAAGCTGTACTTGACAGCTTCATCTGGAAATTCTGCTGGTGGAATAACATTATGGAAATGTATCTTGTGTGCCTTCTGGAAGTAGTTTGATTCTTCTTGTAAAGATGACCTTGGTGGTAATAAATGTTGAATAAAGTTAAACTATGAGTGTTATGGGGATAGGGGCTGAATTTTCACCTTTAGCTAGTGAAGTGCATCTAGGCCTGGCTGATTTTTAAAAAAATATGAATTAAAATAGATTATCTTAATTGGGTTGACCCTGACTTATTAATATCAGTAAGGCATGAGGGTGGGGGGCAATCCCATTCATTAGTGACTTTGTATTATGAATATTCAGAAATTTATACTTTTAAATAAAATTCAATATTTTTAAATAAAATAAACTAATGGTCATAAAATTTTTTTGGCAGGGTTACGGTCAGAAGAGGGCTATTGGAGAAATGGATCAAACTGACCCTTAGGCCTCTTTCTCTAACATACATTGTCAATATTCTTTATGTAAATCAAAATTCTTAATTGCTATCCTTCTTTCACATCTTTCTAACCTGCCCCTTACATGTGAACGTAGTATTGAAGGTCATATTTGTGGAGCAACAACACTACTTTCTTGACTTAGCCCTGTTGGTCAATTTTATCCTAATTTTAAAAGGATTGTCTGGACAAGAAGTCGAGATGGTAAGGAAGATAAGGGTATTGAAATTTTCTCCATAATCATTCTCCAGGCAGAGGTGTATTGGCAGGGAAGCCATACTTTCTTATTTTCTAAATGCTTTTCTGAGTTTTGGTTGCCTTGGAGACAGGACAGTTGTTTCAGGATTAGACCTGAATGCTGGAGAGTATCAGTTGGTGACCCCTCCTCCTTTTGCTAGGATTCATCTGCCTTTCTTTCCTCGACCTCCTGTATATCAAGAATATATGTTGTATATACATGTGCTCATCATAGCATTTTTATTTCGTGGACTTGAATTTATCATGCATTCATTCCCTGATTCATTCAACAAATATTTGGTTACCAGTTATTTCCAGTCCACTTGACATAAATGTTTTTAAAACAAGTTTTATAAGGGGTTATAATAAAAATGCAACCAAAATGCTAGGAGAAAATGGTCCACTCTCTCTAGGTGAAATGGAGATTCCTTCGCAGAAGAGGTGACACCTATGCAGTCTGTGAACCTGAACACATGATGTCATGTTTTCTTTGTTTCAAGTATTGATTTCTTGAACACATGATTTCTTTGTTTCAAATAGGATATCTAACATTTGAAATAAAAATGTGACCCCTTTAAGAAGTCTCCAACTAAGACAGACTTAGGGAGTGAGGGTTAAGTCGGGCTGTGTGACAGCTTCAGCAGAAGGCAGTGGGTGGTGGTAATGGTAGCAAGTAAACAACTTTATTTTCATGTTAAACTATCCTGGGGAGCTGGAGTGGGGGGTGGGAGGGCTGGCAAGGCCTATCCTGGGATATATGGTATAACACATCAAAATCAGACAACGTAGGATAAAATGTAGATGTGAGAGGTTTTCAGGCTTCCTGGTTGGACCACATGATATCATATAAACCAAGGGCAACAGATAAAGGAGTAAAGGTAGCTACTTTCTCCTGCAGTAGCTTTGAAATGGAAATTGAATTTTTCATTTTTCATTTGAATCAGTTACCTGCTTCTTTTAAGGGTGACACCCTGGTCTGGTGTACAAGTGCTGTCATACCAATAGTGTTTTTCTTTATTTAAAAAAAAATTTTTTTCTTTTTTCCAACTTTTAAGTTCAGGGGTATGTGTGCATGATGTACAGGTTTGTTTCATAGGTAAATGTGTGCCATGGTGGCTTGCTGCACAGATCATCCATCACCTAGGTATCAAGCCCATCATCCATTAGCTGTTCTCCCTGAGGCTCTCCCTCCTCCCACCCCAACCCTCAGACAGGCTCCAGTGTGTGTTGTTCCTTCCTGTGTGTCCATATGTTCTCACCATTCAGCTCCCACTTATAAGTGAGTACTGTTTTTCTTTAATAGTGCATAGCCACTACCCAGAACCACTCAAATACATACTTTATCCCCTCCCGGTCCTGACCCTTCCATCAGAAACCCCTGCAACCTCCCAAACTGAAAGAGGACCTCTGGATCTGCAGAGATTGTTTGATATCCATGCCATACTAGTCATTAAATACTGTGAATATCACTCTAGTGAAACTGGTAGTGATAAAGGTAAGCCCATTAGTTTAGTTAATTAAAAACTAACACCATGAGCTTCACAGCAAGCTCAGCAATTACTACTACTGAGTAGGGCACTCCTCAAATTCAGATAAAAATGGGAATCTTTGAGGGAGCAATGAAAAATAAGCAGAGAAATAAATATATGCAAAATTTTAAGATATTTCTTGGCATTCATCCTTGCATTAAAATAATATCTTAGTTTTTAGAACCTTCCACATAAGTTTTTCACATGTTTATATTAATATTAAATAATAAATTTATAATGTTAAGAATAAAGGCAGATATGACTTTGCTGATTGGTTACTTTTGCCTTT
>NW_012107286.1:727358-751875 GCF_000951045.1 Mandrillus leucophaeus
AAATGCAACCAAAATGCTAGGAGAAAATGGTCCACTCTCTCTAGGTGAAATGGAGATTCCTTCGCAGAAGAGGTGACACCTATGCAGTCTGTGAACCTGAACACATGATGTCATGTTTTCTTTGTTTCAAGTATTGATTTCTTGAACACATGATTTCTTTGTTTCAAATAGGATATCTAACATTTGAAATAAAAATGTGACCCCTTTAAGAAGTCTCCAACTAAGACAGACTTAGGGAGTGAGGGTTAAGTCGGGCTGTGTGACAGCTTCAGCAGAAGGCAGTGGGTGGTGGTAATGGTAGCAAGTAAACAACTTTATTTTCATGTTAAACTATCCTGGGGAGCTGGAGTGGGGGGTGGGAGGGCTGGCAAGGCCTATCCTGGGATATATGGTATAACACATCAAAATCAGACAACGTAGGATAAAATGTAGATGTGAGAGGTTTTCAGGCTTCCTGGTTGGACCACATGATATCATATAAACCAAGGGCAACAGATAAAGGAGTAAAGGTAGCTACTTTCTCCTGCAGTAGCTTTGAAATGGAAATTGAATTTTTCATTTTTCATTTGAATCAGTTACCTGCTTCTTTTAAGGGTGACACCCTGGTCTGGTGTACAAGTGCTGTCATACCAATAGTGTTTTTCTTTATTTAAAAAAAAATTTTTTTCTTTTTTCCAACTTTTAAGTTCAGGGGTATGTGTGCATGATGTACAGGTTTGTTTCATAGGTAAATGTGTGCCATGGTGGCTTGCTGCACAGATCATCCATCACCTAGGTATCAAGCCCATCATCCATTAGCTGTTCTCCCTGAGGCTCTCCCTCCTCCCACCCCAACCCTCAGACAGGCTCCAGTGTGTGTTGTTCCTTCCTGTGTGTCCATATGTTCTCACCATTCAGCTCCCACTTATAAGTGAGTACTGTTTTTCTTTAATAGTGCATAGCCACTACCCAGAACCACTCAAATACATACTTTATCCCCTCCCGGTCCTGACCCTTCCATCAGAAACCCCTGCAACCTCCCAAACTGAAAGAGGACCTCTGGATCTGCAGAGATTGTTTGATATCCATGCCATACTAGTCATTAAATACTGTGAATATCACTCTAGTGAAACTGGTAGTGATAAAGGTAAGCCCATTAGTTTAGTTAATTAAAAACTAACACCATGAGCTTCACAGCAAGCTCAGCAATTACTACTACTGAGTAGGGCACTCCTCAAATTCAGATAAAAATGGGAATCTTTGAGGGAGCAATGAAAAATAAGCAGAGAAATAAATATATGCAAAATTTTAAGATATTTCTTGGCATTCATCCTTGCATTAAAATAATATCTTAGTTTTTAGAACCTTCCACATAAGTTTTTCACATGTTTATATTAATATTAAATAATAAATTTATAATGTTAAGAATAAAGGCAGATATGACTTTGCTGATTGGTTACTTTTGCCTTTTTAACCATCAGAGCCTATATGAATATCAAGGCTCAAATTATAGATGTTTTATAAGCCTACCCTGGCATTAGTGATGCTTGTGCCAGATTAAAGGCACAGATTCTAGAGATACCTTCCTGTTCTAAGAGGATAAAGGTGGCTAATGATATAATTTCACAGTGTGTTTATAAACCATTTAATTTTGTTTGTTGGAATCTACATCTGACTCATGTTTTAGATATTTATGGAATTAGGATAGGCATTGAACAGTTACTCTGTATGTTATTTTGCTAATTCTTCCTGAATTTCTCGGTATTGAGCATGGTCATTTTAACCATGTAACAGAATTAAATATATGCTCAGAAAAATACATAAAAATATAAAGTAAATGACATATGCAGTGCTAGAAAGGAGATAAAAGACAATCTGAAGTAGTTATTTCTAAGATTATATTCTACAGCTTTGCTTATATTCCTTGGCATCCTTAATATTACAGTATTGCTGTGATAATGGCATTACTACTATAGTTATAAACCTTATTAAAATTCTGCAAGGGCAGTAATGACTACAACTATCTACAAATTAGGGGAAATAGATTTCTACTGTTGGGTACTTTGTTCTCTTTGAAAATCCAATTTTTAATTTAATGGTTAATTTTTGTAGCACTTAAGCTTATATTTAACATTTCTGTAGCACTTGGTATTTAAAAAGTCCTTTACAATGATTAATTATTTCCTACATCTCGGTTTCATAAGGTAAGTTTAGCCTAATTAGAATTGTTGAATCTAGCATAAAATGGAGGCCAAGTTTTCTGCTCTAAATTGCAAAGATTTCCATAACTGATTTTTTTAAATAATAAAAATTGGGATCAAAGCCTAAAAATGAAATGTAGAATTCAGAGCTCTGAACGTCTACCTCTTGTTCACATGTGTGTTTGTTATATTTTATGGTGGGATTAGAGGAGGATCTTCTCCCCTGCTACTAAATCACAGAATTTTCCTCTGCAGAGAGGCTAAAAAATGTTACAACAGTGATTTACCAGTGTTCACTTTTAAGGTTTCAAATTTTATGGAATATCTTTTTCAACCCCTTTACTTTTCAGTCTATGTGTCTTTATAGAATTGGGTTTTCTGAAGGCAGCATATAATTGGCTCTTGTTTCTTTATCCATTCAGCCACTGTAAACCTTGTAATTGGAGAATTAAGACCATTCACATTTACATTATTAAGTAAGAACTTAGCTCTGCCATTTTGTTGTTTGTTCTGTAAATTCTCTCTTGCTTTTTATTGTCTTCCTTTGTGGTTAAGTGATTTTCTCAGGTAGTATGTTTTCATTTATTTTTAGTGAATTGCATTTGGTGAATCTATTATAGGGTTTTGCATTGTGGTTACCGTGACGCTTACAAAAATCATGTTATAGATTTAAAAAGTTGTTAAAGCCTGGGCACAGTGGCTTATGCCTGTAATCCCAGCATATTGGGAGACCGAGGTGGGTGAATCACCTAAGGTCAGGAGTTTGAGACCAGCTTGACCAACATGGTGAAACCCTCTCTCTACTAAAAGTACAAAAGATTAGCTGGGCATGGTAGCTCATGCCTATAATCCCAGCTACTTGGGAGGCTGAGGCAGGAGAATCACTTGAACCTGGGAGGCAGAGGTTGCAGTGAGCCGAAATTGCACCACCACACTCCAGCCTGGGCAACAAGAGTGAAACTCAGTCTCAAAAAAAAAAAAGTTATTAAGGAAGAGACAACTTACCTTAGATCACAAAGAAAAGAAGCAAACCAAGAAAAAAATGGAAAAAACTCTCTACACTTTAACTCCATTCCCCCCTACATTTAGACTATCTCAATTTACATATTTTTATTTTGCCTCTTAATAGGTTGCTGTAGGTATTATTGTTTTTAATAGATTTACCTTTTAGGCTTTATATATTTGGGTTATGAGTAGGTTGCATACCACAGTTCCAATATTAGTGTGTTCTTGGCTTATGCATGTACTTAATTTTGCCAGTGGGTTTTACACTTCAATTGTTTTCTTTTTGCACATTAGCATCTTTTCTTTCAGATTGAAGAGCTCCCTTTAGCATTTTCTGAAAGACAGTTCTTGTGATGGTGAATTCTCTCAGCTTTTGTTTGTCTGGGAAATACTTTATCTGAAGGACATTTGAAGGACAGCTTTGCAAAATACAGTATTCTTGGATGGCAGTTGTTTTCTTTCATCACTTTGAAAATGTTGCCCCACTCCCTTCTGGCCTGTATGGTTTCGATTGAGAGGTCTGTTGCCAGACACATTGGAACTCCTTTATATGTTATTTGCTTCTTTTCTCTAGATGCTTTAGGATCCTCTCTTTGTCTTGACCTATGAACTTGATTATTAGATGCCTTGGGGTAGTCTTATTTGGATTGAATCTGTTTGGTGTTTTCTTACTGTCCTGTACCTGGATACTTATAACTTTCCCAAGTTTTGGAAAGTTTTCTATTATTATTTTTTTAAATAAGCTTCCTACTTCTAGATCTTGCTTAACTCCCTCTTGAACACCAGTAATTCTTAGAATTGATCTTTGAAGATAAATTTTTAATATCTTGTAGGTAATCTTTTTACTTTTAACTTTTTTCTTCTTTTTTCTCCTCTTTATTTTCAAATAGCCTGTCTTTGAGTTTGCTGAAGCTTTCATCTACATGAACTATTCTGCTGTTGAGAGCCTTTAATAAATTTTTCAGTTCAGCAAATGTATTTCTCAGTTTGAAGGTATCAGTTTGATTTTTTAAAATTATTTAAATCTCATTGTTAAATTTATCTGATAAATTTTGGAATTGCTTTTCTACATTATACTGGAGATCAGAGAGTTTCTTTAAAAGTGCTATTTTGAATTCTTAGTCAGAGAATTCATATATCACCATCTTGTTACTGGTTCCTTTATCTGTTTGAGGAGGTCATGGTTCCCTGTTGGCTATTTGTTTCTTGCGGATGTATGTCTATGACTTTGCATTGAAGGATTATTCATTCCAGTTTTCTGTGTCTGACATATTTCTTTTTTTATTGGATCTGTTTGCTTAGAGATTCTTTGTAATTTACCTCTTGATTTTCTTTCTTTTGTATTTTCATTTTCTGCCAGGTTACTGTATTCTTTTGGCATGTTTGCTTTGCTTCTGGTAAACAATCAGAGTGCTGTTTATTTTAAATAGGGTAGGTTTCAAAGGCAATATCCTAGTCGTGTGGGAAGGCTGGCTATGGATTTGTGCCCAGGGAACCTAAAGAATTTCCAGGGCTGAGTATGGTGGTTTCACCTCCCCACTTTGTGTCCAGCTGTCTTCAGTGATGTTTCTTCCTCAGGAACTCCCAATGCTTCTCATGGGTTGAGGCAGAGACAGGTCTCCTGCTAGGGAACAGAAGATAGTGGGGCTGATTGTCTACCTCAATCTGTTTTTTCTTTCCAGTGTAGAAACTACGAGTCAGGGGAAAACTTTTTCACATTTTGTGCCAGTCAGAGTGGGGAGAGGGGCATCATGGATATGGAAATGATTTTCTTACCATGTACTCAGAGTTTTTTCACTTGTGTGTGGCCCAGGAACCTGCCTATCCACATATTTGAGTTCTGAGGTGTTGCTGATAATAACCTCAGTGCTGTATATTTGTTTTTGATTGCAGAAGGAGAGCCTTGGGGAGTGAAGCTAGTCTGCTTCTACACTGCCATTTTGGAATCTGAAGTCCTCCCTTTGTGATTTTTTTTGACTCATTGGTTGTCTAAGAGTATTGATTTGGTTTTGCTCTGTGTCCCCACCCAAATCTCATCTTGAAGCTCCCATAATTTCCACATGTTGTGGGAGGGACTTGGTGGGAGGTGATTGAATCATGGGGGAGAGCTTTTCCCATGCTGTTCATGTGATAGTAAATGGGTCTCACAAGATTTAATGGTTTTTAAAAATGGGAGTTTCTCTGCACAAGCTGTTTTTAACTGCTGCCATCCACATAAGATGTGACTTGCTCCTCCTTGCCTTCCACCATGATTTTGAGGCCTACGCAGTCATGTGGAACTGCAAGTCCAATAAACTTCTTTCTTTTGTAAACTGTCCAGTCTCTGGTACATCTTAATCAGCAGCGTGAAAATGGAATTATATGGTAAATTGGTACCAGGAGTGGGGTGCTACTATTAAGATACCTGAAAATATGGAAGTGACTTTGGAATTGGGTAACAGGCAGAGGTTGGATCAGTTTGGAGGGCTCAGAAGAAGACAGGAAAATGTGGGAGAGTTTGGAATTCCCTAGAGACTTGTTGAATGGCTTTGACCAAAATGCTAATAATTATATGAACAATAAGGTCCAGGCTGAGGTCGGCTCAGATGGAGATGAGGAACTTGTTGGGATCTGGAGCAAAGATGGTGCTTGTTATGTTTTAGCAAAGAAACTGGTGACATTTTGGCCCTGCCCTAGAGATTTGTGGAAATCTGAACCAGAGAGAGATGATTTAGGGTATCTGGCAGAAGAAATTTCTAAGCCAAGCATTCAAGAGGTGACTTAAATCTGGGGAAAAAGTGCATAAAAGTTCTGAAAATTTGCAGCCTGACAAAATGATATAAAAGAAAATCCATTTTCTGAGGAGAAATTCAAGCTGGCTGTAGAAATTTGCATAGTAAAGAGGAGCCAAATGTTAATCCCCAAGACAATGGGCACAGTGTCTCCAGGGCATGTCAGAGGTCTTCATGGCAGCCTTTTGCATCACAGGCCCAGAAGCCTAGGAGGAAAAAATGGTTCTGTGGGCCAAGCCCAAGGCCCCCATGCTTTGTACAGTCTAGGGACTTGGTGCCCTGTATCCCAGCTGCTCTAGTCATGACCAAAATGGGCCAAGGTACAGCTCAGGCTGTGGCTTCAGAGGGTGCAAGCCCCAAGCCTTGGCAGTTTCCACATGGTGTTGAACCTATGGGTGCACAGAATTCAAGAATTGAGGTATGGGAACTTCTGCCTAGATTTCAGACGATGTATGGAAATGCCTGGATGTCCAGGCAGAAGTTTGCTACAGGGGTGGGGCCCTCAAGGAGAACGTCTGCTAGGGCAGTGTGAAAGGCAAAGGTGTGGTCGGAGCTCCCACACAGAGTCTCTACTGGGGCACTGCCTAGTGGAGCTGTGAGAAGAGGGCCACTGTAGTCCAGATATCAGAATGGTAGATCCACTGAGAGTTTGAAATGTGTGCCTGGAAAAGCTGCAGACACTCAACAGCAGCCTGTGAAAGCAACCAGGAGGGAGGCTATACCCTGCAAAGCCACAGGAGTGGAGCTTCTGAAGACCATGGGAACCCAGCTCTTGCATCAACGTGACCTGAATGTGAGACATGGAGTCAAAGGAGATCATTATAGAGCTTTAAGATTTAACTGTCCTGCTGCATTTTGGACTTGCATGGGGCCTGTAACCCCTTTGTTTTGGCCAACGTCTCCCATTTACTATGGCTGTATTTACCCAATTCCTGTACCCCCATCATTTCTAGCAAGTAACTAACTTGCTTGTGATTTCACAGGTTTATAGGTGGAAGGGACTTGCCTTGTCTTGGATGAGACTTTGGACTGTGGACTTTTGAGTTAATGCTGAAAATGATTTGAGACTTTGGGGGACTGTTGGGAAGGAATGATTGGTTTAGAAATGTGAATATATGAGATTTGGGAGGGGCCAGGGGTGGAATGATATGGTTTGGCTCTGTGTCCCCACCTAAGTCTCATTTTGTAGCTCCCATAATTCCAATGTGTTGTGGGAGGGACCCAGTGGTAGATGATTGAGTCATGGGGGCAGGTCTTTCCTGTGCTATTCGTGTGCTAGTGAGTATGTCTCATGAGACCTGATGCTTTTTAAAAATGGGAGTTTCTCTGCACAAGCTCTTTTTACCTGCTTCTATCCACGTAAGATGTGACTTGCTCCTCCTTGCCTTCCACCATGATTGTGAGGCCTCCCTAGCCATGTGGAACTGTAAGTCCAATAAATATCTTCCTTTTGTAAATTGCTCAGTCTCGGGTATGTCTTTATCAGCAGCATGAAAACAGACTAATACAAGTAGGTTGTTCATTTCCACATGTTTATGAACCCCCAGATTTTTCTGGAATTAGAAATTTATTTCTAATTTCATTCCATTTTAGTCAGAGAATATACTTATATCACTTTAATTCTTTTTAGTTGTTTGAGACTTGTTTTATGGCATAAATTAAGGCCTATACTGAAGATTGTTTCATGTGCACTTAAGAAGAATACGTGTTCTGCTATTGTCGAATGAAGATTTTTTCTGGGTATCTGCTAGATCTGGTTGGTTTGTAATGGTCAAGTATTCTATTTTTTTTTTATTGATTTTCTGTCTACTTATTCTATCTATTATTGAGAGGGCAGTCTTGAAGCCTCTTATTATCATTGATAAATTTTGTATTTCTCTGCAATTTTGTCATTTTTGTTTTATGTCTTCTGGGGCTTTGCTTTTAAGTAGATACATGTTAATTTTGTTACATCTTCTTGAGGGATTGATTGTACCATTTTATGACACATACACACACATATATCTCTATAGTAAAAATATATTACATAAAAGTTACGTTCCTAACTTTTTTTTTTATACTTTAAGTTCTGGGATACATGTGCAGAATGTGCAGGTTTGTTACATAGGTATACATGTGCCATGGTGGTTTGCTACCCCCCTCCACCCGTCATCTACATTAGGTATTTCTCCTAATACTATCCCTCCCCTAGCCCCCAACCCCTGACAAGCCTGAATATGTGATGTTCCACTCCCTGTGTCCATGTGTTCTCATTGTTCAACTCCCACTTATGAGTGAGAACATGTGGTGGTTGTGTTTCTGTTCCTGTGTTAGTTTGCTGAGAATGATGGTTTCCAGCTTCATTCATTTCTCTGCAAAGGGCATGAACTCATCCTTTTATGTGGCTGTGCACTATTTTGTGGTGTATATGTGCCACATTTTCTTTATCCAGTCTATCACTGAGGGGCATTTGGGTTGGTTCCAAGTCTTCGCTATTGTGAACAGTGCTGCAATAAACGTATGTGCACATGTCTTTATAGTAGAATGATTTATTATAACCCTTTGGGTATATACCCAGTAATGGGATTGCTGTGTCAAGTGGTATTTCTGGATCTAGATCCTTGAGGAATCGCCAGACTGTCTTTCACAATGGTTTAACTAATTTACACTCCCACCAACAGTATAAAAGAATTCCTATTTCTCCACATCCACTCCAGCATCTGTTGTTTCCTAACTTTTTAATGATTGCTGTTCTAACTGGCATGAGATGGAATCTCATGGTGGTTTTGATTTGCATTTCTCTAATGACCAGCAATGAGGAGCTTTTTTTCATGTTTGTTGGCTGTATGAATGTCTTCTTTTGAGAAGTCTGTTCATATCCTTCACCCACTTTTTGATGAGGTTGTGTGTGTGTGTTTTGTTTTTGTTTTTGTTTTTGTTTTTTTGTAAAAAAAAGTTCTTTGTAGATTGTGGATATTAGCCCTTTGTCAGATGGATAGATTGCAAAAATTTTCTTCCATTCTGTAGGTTGCCTGTTCACTCTGATGATAGTTTCTTTTGCTGTGTAGAAGTTCTTTAGTTTAATTAGATCCCATTTGTCAATTTTGGCTTTTGCTGCCATTGCTTTTGGTGTTTTAGTCTTGAAGCCTTTGCCCATGCCTATGTCCTGAATGGTATTGCCTAGTTTTCTTCTAGGGATTTTATGGTTTTAAGTCTTATGTTTAAGTCTTTAATCCATCTTGAGTTAATTTTTGTATAAGGTGTAAGGAAGGTTGTCCAGTTTCAGTTTTCTACATATGGCTAGCCAGTTTTCCCAATACCATTTATTAAATAGGGAATCCTTTCCCCATTTCTTGTTTTTGTCATGGTCAAAGATCAGATGGTTGTAGATGTGTGGCATTATTTCTGAGGCCTCTGTTCTGTTCCATTGGTCTATATCTCTGTTTTGGTACTAGTACCATGCAGTTTTCATTACTGTAGCATTGCAGTATAGATTGAAGTCAGGTAGCATGATGCCTCCAGCTTTGTTCTTTTTGCTTAGGATTGTCTTGGCTATATGGGCTCTTTCTTGTTGCCATATGAAATTTAAAGTAGTTTTTCTAATTCTGCAAAGAAAGTTATTGGTAGCTTGATGAAGATAGCATTGAATCAACACATTACTTTGGGCAGTATGGCCATTTTCATGATATTGATTCTTCCTGTCCATGAGCATGGAAAGTTTTTTCATTTGTTTGTGTCCTCTCTTATTTCATTGAGCAGTGTTTTGTAGTTCTCCTTGAAGAGATCCTTCACATCCCTTGTAAGCAGTGTTAATTATATTCACATTGTTGTGAAACAGATCTTCAGAACATTTTCATCTTGCAGATTTGAAAATCTATACCCATTAAACAACAACTCTCTTTTTCCCCTTTCTTCTTACCCCTAGTAATAACCATTCTACTCTCTGTTTCCATGAATTTATCTACTTTAGGTACCACATATAAGTAGAATCATACAGTATTTGGCTTTTTGTGAGTGGCTTATTTCACATAGCATAATCTCCTCAATGTTCAACCATGTTGTAGCATATGATGGGATTTCTTCCTTTTTTATGTCTGAATAGTATTTTATTGTTTCTATATACCACATTTTGTTTATTGTTTCATTTGTTGATGGGTGTTTGGGTTACTTAACACCCCTTGGCTATTGTATATAGTGCCACTATGAACAGGGGTTTGCAAATATCTCTTAGAGATCCTGCTTTCAATTATTTTGGATACATACTCAGAAGTAGAATTGCAGGACCATACGATAATTACATTTTTGAGTTTTTGAGGAACCTTCATACTGTTTTCCATGGTTGCCCGCACTATTTAATATTCCTACCAACAATGCACAAGGGTACCAATTTTTGCACATTCTCACAAACATTTGTTATTTTCTGTTCTTTTGATAGTAGCTATACCAATGGATGTGAGGTTACATCTCATTGTGGTTTTGATTTACATTTCCCTGATGATTAGTGCTGTTAAGCAAGCATCTCTTTGGGTACTTCTTAGCCGTTTGTATATCATCTTTGGAGAAATGTGTATTCAATTCCTTTGCCTATTTTTTAACTGGGATTATTTGATATTTTGTTGTTGAGTTGTAGGACTTCTTTATATATTTTGGATATTAACCCTTTTTCATAGATATGATTTGCAAATATTTTGTCTCATTACATAGGTTGCCTTGTCACTCTGTTGTGTTCTTCAGTGAGCACAAGCTTTTAAGTTTGATTTAGTCTCGTTTGTGTATTTTTGGTTGTGTTGCCTGAGCTTTTGGTTTCATGTTAAATTATTCTCAAGTCCCATATCCTGAAACTTTTCCTGTATGTTTTCTTTTAGAAGTTTCATGGCTTTAGATCTTAAATTATTTTGAGTTAATATATTTAGCACAAGAATCCAGCTTCACTATTTTGCATTTGGATATCCAAATTTTTTTGGCATTATTTGTTGTAGAAAGTGTCCTTCCTCCATGTTGTGGTCTTGGCATTCATCTGGAAGATCATTACATCGTTACATGAGGATTTATTTCTGGGCTGTCGTTCTATTCCATTGGCCTATATGTCTGTCTTTATGTCAGTACTACACTGTTTTTGTTATTGTGGTTTTATAATTTGTTTTGAAATCAGGAAGTATGAATTCTCTAAATTTTTTTTTTCTTCAAAATTTTCTTAGCTATTTGGGCTGCCCTGATATTCCATACGAATTTTAAGATGAACTTTCCTATTTCTGCAAAAATGTTGGGCTTTAAATAGGAATTGTGTTGAATACAAGATTGTTTTTTGTAGTATGTACATCTTCACAATGTTAAGTTTTCAATCCATGAACATGGGATGGTTTTTCATTTATCTGTATCTTCTTTAACTTCTTTCAGCAAAGTTTTGTAGTTTTCAGTGTACAAATCTTTAACTTCCTTGATTGGGTTTATTCCTAAATATCTTAACTCTTTTTCATACTAGTATATAGAATTGTTTTCTTAACTTTTAAAATGTTCAATGTTAGTGTATAGAAATGTAACTGATAGTTGTGTGTTGATTTATATTTTGTAACTTTACTGAATTCATTTATTCTAACACATTTGCCTCATCCTTGTTAATTGACTTTCTTTGTCTCTAATAACTGCTTTTTATACATTGTTTAATATGAATATAACTGCACAAGTTCTCTTTCGTTTGCTGATTTTATGGTATATCTTTTTTTGTGCTTTTGCTTTCACCTAAGGTGTGTCTCTTGTTCACAATATATGGTTGAATCGTGGTTTTTTTAAATCATTTTTTTTCTGTTACCTCTTCTATTTGATTATAGTCTCTTTAAGCAGGTTCTGAAAATTGATACCAATAATCCATCTGTGATTATTTTTTCTAGATTACTTTATTATAATTAATGCCACCGAAGGTTGTTTTAGCATTTTTTTTTTTTTTTGGCAGCCATACCATAACTTTGCACTGATGTGGCTGGTTTTTATAGATCCAATCACAGCATTCCACATTTTTATGTTAAATTGTATTTTGTTATTACTAGCTGACTGATGTCTTTTCACATTCTGTTTTTGTCATCCAGTATATTCATTATCATTCCAATGATGATGATAATGATGAATGTTAATATTTAATTCATATGACTGAACATTCTGTTGATTAAACCCCACTCTGCCACTTGTTAGATATGTGAGCTAAGATGAATTGTTACTGATCAATCCATGGGCTCGCTGCCCAGTGTGTACAGAGGCCAATACCATGGCACTGGCTTTTGAGAAAAGAAAAGCTTTATTGCAAGTCATTTGGCAAGGAGGCAGGAGGAAATGCTCAAATCTGTCTCCTTGAGCTGGTGGCTGGGAAAGGTTTTATAATCACAGAGTAATGAGATGTGATCTGATTAGATTTTACAAGGAGATGATGCCTGGGGACATGATCTGACTGGATCCTTTCATGGGGTGATGCCAGAGCTCAATCTGGTTGAATCCTGGATCCTGCTATGTGGTGCCTGCTCCATAATGCTGTCCCTGATCCTCAGTTCAAGCCCCTAGGTTCCCCCTGTGGTTGCATGCTTGATTCATCTAAGCATGCTCAGGTTACATGACCCTGAAGGTCCATGACAACTGAAAAATGACTGACAACTTTATTACATAAAAGTTGAACCAGATTGGTCTGGTGTGGTGACAAAGTGACTTAAGCCCTCTACCCTTGTCTTCTCATCTACAAAATGAAAATAATTATAATTAATCACATCTACTCCCTGAGTTGCTATGAGAATTACATGAATTAATGTTTGTAAAGTGCTTAAAATAATGCCTAGCATATAATAAGCACCATATATGTAGTTGTATAGTGAAATAATCAGTTCTATGGAATAAGAAGTATTATTCTTCACATTTTATCAGTAAGGAAAATAATATTTAAAGATACTAAGTAACTTGCCTAGGGTTCCTTTGCTATTAAATGGTATTACTGGGACTTTAATTAAAGTATGTCTTACTCCGAAATCCGTGCTCTTGACCACAAATTCACCAGCATCATCTTCTCAATGATTCATCCAAATCCTTGTTAAACACGTTAAAGAATGTCATGACCAGGGCCTTAGAATACACTGCCAGAAATCTCCCCCTATTAATCAGAGCTGTTTGTTAAATGATCATTCAACAATATCCTCAAATCTTTTTTCCATTTCTCCATAAATTTGAAAAATTTTAAACAATCCACGAACAATGATTTGAAGTACACACATATGCCTTCTATGTATATCCCTAATTTGCCATTGCAACAGATCATCTCAAAAAGGAAACGAGGGTACTTACAAATCTTTGACTCTTTAGTGCTAATGCTGATTACTCCTTGTGTTCCTTCAAAGGATATTATTTCTGATTCTGTATTCAGAATGGTACTTTTAAGAGTTTCTCAGTGTTCCTGAATACCTTTCCTGTCTGAATTTTATGTATATTTTACTGAATAATTTTTCTTTTCTGCATTTAAAAATCTGTCTTTTTAAAGTCTAGGAGAGCTGTCAATTATAGTTGACCTTCCTACTGACAGATATTAGGAATGCTAAGAAGATATAGCTACTTTCTTTAGAATTTATATTTCCGGCCAAACATGTTTGTTTTGGTGATTAGAATTGGATTTAGAGTAGCAGACAAGGCAAAGCATACTAAAGTTCTATTACTTGAAAGAGTGTGTGCAGGACTATGAATGTGTTATGCCATAGAGAGTATTTAGAAGGGCTTGCTTTAATAATAAATAATAAATAGAGAAATAATCAACATTTCAACTGTCTATGTAAAACTATATTTTCCTAAAGTACTTGAAGACATTTTTGTACGTTAAATATTTATTTAAAATTTGTCCTATTTTGGAAAACATTATTTTAGTAGTTTAATAGTTAACTAAGGACATATAAGCATCCTGTAAATTTTTCTGGAATAACAAGATAAATTGTTAAAAAATTTTTCATGTTTGTAGATGAAAAGATAGCAATTACATCAATTAAAATAATTTTCCTTGTGAGTGATACACAATATTTAATTTTCTCCCCATAATAAAAGCTCAGTGTAATTTGGGAATATAGCATTTAGTTTTGATTTAGCATTTAGTAGGCAGTGTAGTTCCTGCTTTTTGATTTGGCCCTGTGCCCTTTATTCTTTACTTGATTAGCTAATTAGTATTGAAAAACCCTGCAAAATTTCAGTGGGGAACTGCATATGTATATTCAGATTCTCAATACTTGAGAAGCAGCCAAGTATTTGATGCATGCAAACACATTCTGAGTTTTGCATAATTCTTATATAATTACTTTTAATATCCAGAGGCTTCTTCCTTCAATATCATTACATAGATCCTATGTCTATCAGCAAGAATGAAGTAGACAAAATATTCTGATTCCATCAAATAAGTCATAATAAAAAATACAATTTCTTTGACAGGTGAAGGAGAAAGGAACTAAAAGATTCTTTGAAGGGATAGTATGGCTTAGTGTAAATTTTATGTTTTTATTAACATACAAATATTTCATAAAAGCACATAAGTATACAGCACAATGAATCGTCACAAAGAGAACATACTTTGAGAGAAAACATTCCAAAACTCCAGAAGGTCTTCTTGTGTCCCCTACCCAATCACATCCTCCTCACTGTTTCCCCAAATTAGCAGACATTCTGGTTTTTAACACTGTATACTACATTTTTCTTTTTAAAAACCTTACATAAATAGTATTATATAATCCAGCATATATGACTTATTCAACAGTGAGTGATTAACAGATACATCCATCTTGTATATAACACTAATGTATTTACTTTTATTGTTGTAGTGTATGTTATTATTTGAATACAGCACAATTTATTTCTTCATTCTACTGTAGACAAACTTTATTTTTTGTAATTTGGAACTGTTACAAATAGTCCATTTATTTTTGCATTTATGTTGGGGCATGTCCACCTATCTTTCAGTTGGGTATTTACATAGGATTGAAATAGTTGGATATTAGGATATGTTATTTTCAAATTTAATAGATAATTCCAAATGTATATACAGATTATATCAATTTATACATTCCCCAGCTCTTTCTGAGAGCTGAAAGTTTTATTCTCACTAAAACTTTGTCAGTTTGAGTTTTATCCATTTTGATGGGTGAGCACTGGCTATTTTATTTTAGTGTTTAAACTTTAACAAATAAAAGTTATATGTATTTATGGTTTACAACATGGTGTTTTGATCTGTGCACACATTGTGAATCAAACTAATTAAAATATTAATTACCTCACATATATATATGTGTGTATATATATATCATTCTGTGATGAGAACATATAAAATCTACTCTCAGCAATTTTCAAGTATATAATGATTAATTAATGATGTGTGTTAACACCATGTACTACAATGGATCTCCTGAACTTATTCCTCCTGTCGAGATGAAATTTTGTACTCTTTGACCAGTGTCTCCCCAATTCACCCTGTCCTTGCCCCCAGCCATTGGTAACCACCATCCTACTCTCTGCTTCTATGAATTTGACACTTTTAGATTGTGTATTGGTTACATTTCTTTGATGATTAATGAGGTTGAAACCTTTCTATATGTTTATTAACCATTGTAATGTTCTGTTTAAGACTTGCTCCATTTCACATTGGCATGTCTGTCTTTTTCTTATTCAGATGCAAGAGTCCTTTTATAGTGTAGCTATAGACTTTCTTTATTTGAGATACTTTTTCCTATTCTGTAGCTTGACATTTTACTTTATAAATTGTGACCATTGGTCAAAAGTTTTTAATTTTAATGTATTTCTTTGTATTCACTAATACCCCAAATCATGAAGTTTTTCTTCTTTGTTATATGTTAGAAACTTAATTACTTTCTACTCCACATTTCATCTATAATCAAAACCAGAATTTATTTTTGTATGTGCTGGGAAGTAGGGGAAAATTTTGTATTTCTACATATAGCTACCCAAGGGACCCAGCGTCGTATAGACTATGAAAAGACTATGTTTTTTTCCTACTACCTGTGTCATACATCATCAGGCCTTGGGTACATGGATTTTTTTCCCCTGGACTGTCTATTCTGAATCATTGTGCAATTTTTCTTGACTTATGTCAATATTACATTATAATAATTACTGTTGCTTTACTAAAAGTTTCAATAACCTATATGATAAGCCCTCCAGTTTTCTTTTGTTCTTTTTCAAGATTTCATTTTGGCTCTTCTTGATCTTTTGCATTTATGTACACATTTCTATATAAAAGTTGGACTTGGTTTGTCAATTTGAAAGTTTATTATAGCCATAGATGAATTCTGACAAATGCACATCTTGATAATAGTCTTTCAGTCCATAAACATGAGGATTTAATTTATTTATTTATCTCAGTAGGTAGGGTTTTTGTTTGTCTCTTTGACCTCTTCATTTATCGCTTTATATATTTCAAAGGTACATATATAGATACAGAACAATTTGTGTTGTGACACTTTCCTGCTAGATTGGCATTTTTATTTCCTTGGATGTCCCTTTTAAACTCTGGTAATGTTTTTTTTTGCCTTAAGATATACTTTGTTTGATATTAAGATAGTTGCACAAACTCTCTTCAGTATATGTTTGCAGGGAATTCTCTTTGGATATATGCCAGTGCCCCATCCATATACTGTCAGATTTTCCAGTGATTGTAAACAGGCTGGATTTCCAATTGCCTGAGTGCTGCCCCTGTTGCCTGGATCATAGAAACTTCAAGTACTGGGGAATTAATATTTTTGAGAATAGCTTTCAACCTTACTCAGATGTGGTGGCTCTGAAGTTCTTCATTTAAGCTGACTTCTAGAATTCCCTAGAGGAATTAGCCCCACTTGCCAGAATGGCAGTTCTCTTGATCTGCCGTTGTCTATTTGATCCTGCCCTCCTTTTCCTTTCTACCTTACTTCCCTTCTCCAGTTTTGTGGAGTTACCTCCTAAATAAACTACTGTTATTTTAATCCTTGTTTCAGGATCTACTTCTGATGGTCCCAAGTAAGACAATATGTTTTTTAGAGTAAACAGACAACCTACAGAATGGGAGAAAATATTTGCAAATTATGCATTTGACAAAGATCTTATATTTAGCATCTATAAGAAACTTAAATTTGTAAGAAAAAAGCAAATAACCTCATTAAACAGTGTGCCAAAACACTTTTCAAAAGAAGACATACATATGGCCAATGATCATATGGAAAAAATCTCAGTATCACTGATAATTACAGAAATGCCAGTCAAAACCACAATAAGATACCATCTGAACCAGTCAGAATGGCTATTATTAAAAGTCAAAAAATAACAGTTACTGGTGAGGTTGCAGAGAAAAAGGAATGCTTATACTCTGTTGGTGGGAGTGTACATTTGTTCGACCATTGTGGACAGCAGTGTGGTGATTCCTTAAAGACCTAAAAACAGAACTAGCATTTGAGTCAGCAGTCTTATCACTGGCTATGTACCCAAAGGAATGCAAATCGTCTGTCATAAAGACACATGGATGCCTATGCTCATTGCAGCACTATTCACAATAGCAAAGGCATGGAATCAACCTAAATGCCCATCAACAGCAGATTGGATAAAGGAAATGTGGTGCATATGTACCATGGAATACTGTGCAGCCATAAAATATGAAATCATATCCTCTGTAGCAGCATGGATTGAGCTGGAGGCCATTATCCTTAGCAAAATGACACAGGAACAAAATATTGCATATTCTGGTTTATAAGTGGGAGCTGAATGATAACACATGGACACAAATTGGGAAGCAACAGATACTGGGACCCATTGGAGGGTGGAGAGCGGGAAGATGGACAGGATCAGAGAAAAAAACTGTTGGGTACTAGGCTTAATACCTGGGTAGTGAAATAATTTGTACAACAAACCCCCATGACATGAATTTACCTATATAACAAACCTGCACATGTCCCCCTGAACCTAAAATAAAAGTTTTAAATCTCTGCATGATTAAAAAGAAGACACAACATGTTTTTTTAGGGTTTTACTTAGAATATTGTTATGTCCTTGTATTTAAAACACGTCTCTTTAAACTGTATGCTATTTGCCAAAAAAAAAGTAAAATAAATCTCTTGTTAGCACTTTTTTACTTTGTTTAATCCAGTTTGACAATGTTAATATTTTATTTTATTTATTTATTTTTACTTCTATCTCCCTTTCCTGGCAGACAATAATAATACTTTAAGTATTTCAAATATGTGTCTGTAATAATTATTGCTATAGATGAGATTTAAATCTACCATCTGCTTTACATTTCTCTTTCTTATTTATGTATCTTCTTATGAGTTTCTGCATGTTTTTTCAGTCCTCCTTTCTAATATATGAATTTAGGGTGATAAATTTCTTATGAGCACAGATTTAGGTGTACTCAACAGCTTTTTATATGTCATATTTACATTATCATTTGGTTCAAAATGTTTTTAATTTCCATTTTGATTTTTGAGTTTTTTGACCCAAGGAAATATAGAAGTAAATATGTTACTTAGTTTTCAAGTATACTAGGATTCTTTAGTTATATTTTTGTGACTTATTTCTATATGACTTCTAATGTGGCCAGGGAATATACCCTCTATTGTTTTAGTACTTTGAAATCTGTGGAGAGTCCCAGTCCACTGTATATTCAAATTTTATAAATCCAATTTATACACTTGAAAAGAATGACATTTATGCAGTGCTTTTTAATATAATGGATATATCATTTAGGTCAAATTTGTTGATTAGGTTGTTCAAATCCTCATACTTAATGAATTTTTGTTTATTTTTCTACCATTACTGCAAAAAATGTGTTAAAATCCCACACTGTAATTGTGGATTTGTTGACTCCTTTTTAGATTTCTGTTAGTATTTTCCTTTTTAAATTTAAATTTATATTATTGGTGTATATATATTTAGAATTTTTGTTACTCATAAATGTATCATTGTGAAATGCCACTCTATTTCTTAGATTTATTTGGCTTAAATCCTTCCTTGTAAATGAATATAGAGGCTTTCTTTTTGTTAATTTATATATAATATGTAGTTGTTCTTTCATAATAACTATCAATTCTCAGAAAGTTGCAGAAAATATAGAGGGAGGTCTTCTATATTCTTCATTCTGTATTCCCCGATGGTAACATCATATGTAACTGTGGTATAGTATCAAAACTAAGAAACTGACATTGGTAACAGTCCATAGAGCTTATTCAGATTTCATCAGTGTTACATGCATTTATGTATATGTATGTACTTCTATGCAATTTTATCACAAATGTAGTTTTGTATAACCATTACCACAATTACAATACAGAACTTCATTATGAAGCTTTCTATTCATAATTGCCATACCCACCTGCTTTCCTCCTAACAACCATTAATTTCTTCTCTGCTTCTAAAATTTTTAAATTTAAAGAGTGCCGTCTAAATGGAATCATGTAATATGCAACCTTTTGAGATTGACTTTTTTCTCAGCATAATTTTTGAGATCTGTCCAAGTTGTTGTGTATATCAGTCATGTGTTCCTTTTTTATTACTATGTAGTATTCCATAATATGGATGTACTATGTTAGTTTAACCTTTACTCAACTGAAGCGCACTTGATTTTTTTGCAGTTTTGGCTATTACAAATAAAGCCAAACACTCATGTACGGGTTTTTATGTGAACAAAATTAACTTTTTTTTCTGGTTTAAATGCCTAAGAATGCAATTGTTATATCACATGGAAAGTGCAAGTTTGATTTTATAAACAATATCCAAAACATTTTCAGAGTGATTGTACCATTTTACATCCCTATGATCAGTATCTGAGAGATTTAGTTTCTCTGTGTTCTTGCCAGTAGTCGGTGTGATCACTTTTACTCCTTTTCATAGACGTGTGATAATATCTTTTTGTGGTTTTAATTTACATTTCCCTAATTGTGAAGGATGATGAACATTTTCTCTTTTTTTTTCTATTTTTTAAAATTATACTTTAAGTTCTAGGGTACATGTGCACAACATGCAGATTTGTTACACATGTATACATGTACCATGTTCGTTTGCTGCAACCATTAACTTGTCATTTACATTAGGTATTTCTCCTAATGCTATCTCTCCCCCAACCCTCCCACCCCATGACAGGCTCTGGTGTGTGATATTCCCCACCCTGTGTCCAAGTGTTCTCATTGATGAACATCTTTTCATGTACTTGTTTTGCATAAGTATATCCTCTTTGGTGAATATCTATTTATGTCCTCTGTGCTTTTTCTAATTGCAGTGCTTGTATTTTTACTCTTGAATTTTAAGAGTTTTGGAAATATTCTAGATTCTTGTTGGATAAGTTGCTTGCCATCATTTCTCCCAACCCATAGCTCTTGTTTTCATCATAGGGTTTTGAAGAACAAAAGATTTTAATTTTGATGAAGTCCAATTTTTAATTTTTTTCTTTCTGAATTGTGCTTCTGATGTCAAGTCTAAAAATGTTCCACCTCGACCTGACTTGTAATGTTTTTCTCTTATTTTTTCTACAATTCTTATAGTTTTACATTTTAAATTTTAGCCCATGATCCATTTTGAGTTAGTATTTACATAGTATCACATAAGATGCGAATTTTAGGTCAGTTTTTTTGTTTTCTTTTGTTTTGTTGTTTGTTTTTGCCTATCAGTATCAAATAGCTCCAGTACCGTTTGTTGAAAAGGTGCTCCTTTTTGCATTTAATTGTATTTGTGCATCTGTCAAAAATTAGTTGGGCATATTTTAATGAGTCTAGGTTTTCTATTTTTAAAAATTGATTATTTTGCCTATTCCTTTGCTAATATCATAGTGTCTTAATTACTGTAACTTTATAATGAATTATAATATTGAGTAGATTGATTTCTCCCATTTAATTCTTCCTTGTCACAATTGTTTTAGTTATTCTAGGAGCTACAAGTTTTAATGTAAATTAATAAGATTCCTTATGTATACAAAATCTATAGTGGGATTTGATAGGAATTCCACTAAATCTATACATTACTTTAGGAAGAATTGACATCTTTATTACAGTGAGTCTTCCGATCCATGAACATAGTATGCCTCTTCATTTATATAGGTCTTTATATGTTTCTTTCAGCAGCATTTTGTAATTTTCAGCATACAGATTCCATACACTCCTTGTTAGATTTATGCCTAAGTATTACATTTTCTTTTGGGTGATTATAAATGGTATTGTGATTTTAATTTTAGTTTCCATTTGTTTATTGTTAGTGTTTATAGATAGTTGATTTTCATAAGTCTCTTGTGTATTTTTTTCCAATTAAAGATACATACATATATATAGCTTTTAGGTATGTTTCTTTTTACTTAAACAATCTTAAAATATTTTCAATTATAGGGTTTTTTTGTTTAATATAGTTAATGATGTATTTGACTTTGTATATACAGTTTTACAAATTGATTTCTAATTATCTTTCCTCTTTTATTCTTTCTATGATTTCTTCTCACCACTATCAATTTCTGTGTTTCACATGAGTCTTCTCTGAGGGGTATCCTTACTATACATAATTGTCAGTGATTTAAACCATACATATTAATTTGGATTAATCCACATATTTATCCATTCCATTGCTTTTGATTCCCTTTTGCAATTTCAAACTTTTATCTGGGATCATTTTCTCTCTGCTTAATAGACACTTCTTAGTACTTCCTGTAGTATTGATCTACTGCTAAAAATTTATTTCAGATTCTAGATTTCTGAAAATATCTTTATTTAATTATTGTTATTGATGGATATTTTATAGTGTATAAATCCTGGGTTAGCAGTTATTTTCTTTCTGCACTTTCAGTCGCTAATTTATTGTCACCTTATTTTTATTATTTGTGTTAAGAAGTCAGCTGTATATTTTTATGTTGCTCCTTTGAATTATGTATGTAACATATATATACATATAATTATATATGTATAATAATTGTAAGTGTATATTTTTTAAACTACCAGTTTTAAAGTTTTTCTTTGTTTTTGATTTTAAGAAGTTTTATTATGATATGTGTAGGTGTTATTCTCTTTGTATTAATCCAGTTTAGGGTTTGTAGTGCCTCTTGAATACAAGCTTAATGTATCTTTGAACATTTTTAGCCATTATCTTTTAAAATTGTTCTTTTTGCTTCATTATTTCTCTCACCTCCGCTCTGGCTCTCCAATTACAAGTATGTTAGATATTTTTACTGTTTTCTATTGTTCCCATGTTCTTTTCTATATTGTCTACTTTTTTGTTTTTCTGTGTTTAATTCCAGACTTTTAAAAATAATCAGTGTTCTAGTTTAATAATTTTTTCTTTGTCTGTGTCTGATGGATGTCTAGTCTCTTGATTTAATTCTTAAAGTTACTTTTTCAGTAACTGAATATCCATTTGGTTCTTTCACTTCTTTGAGGATCTCTGCCAATACTATCAGTCTTGTCTTTTATTTTCTTAGATACATTAAGCATTACCCCAAGAGCCTGAATTTTATAACTCTGTTACCTGTATGCCATCATGTATGTTTGTTTCTGCAGTCTGTATGTTTTTTTAGTGTTCAAGGAAATGTCTTCTTGTATTTACTTGATTGTTTTTTTAAAACAGTTCTATTAAAATGTAATTCACATACTATAAAATTAATCCTTCTAAAGTGTACAATTCAGTGATTTTAGTATATTCATAGAGTCATGTAACTATTATCACTATCTAATTTTAGAATATTTTTGTCACTCCAAACAGAAACCCTGTACCCATTAGGTTCATTCTCACCACCAGCCAACACTTGGCAACTACTATTGTACTTTCTGTCTTGATGGATTTGCCTATTCTGGACATTTTATATAAGTGAAATCATATAATATGTGGTCTTTTGTGACTGACTTCTTTCACCTAGCATACTTTTTTGAGATTTATTAATGTTTAGCATGTATTAGTACTACATTCCTTTTTATTGCTGAATAATATTCCGTTATATGGATAAACAGCTTTTTATTTATCCATTCATCAACTGATGGACATATGGCTTACTTTCATTTTGGGCTATTATGAATAACGCTACTATGAAAATTTTTGTGCATATTTTTATGTAGACATATGTTTTCAATTGTCTTGGATATATATGTAGGAGGGGAATCTGGATCATATAGTAACTCTGTGTTTAACATTTACAATGACTACTAAACTGTTCCAAAATAGCTGCCCCATTTTACAATCCCACCACAATGTATAAGCATTCCAGTTTCTCTGTATCCTTGCCAATACTTGTTTGCCTTTTATTGTTTAGCCATCCTCGTAGGTGTGAAGTAGTATCTCATAGTGGTTCCCGGTTATTGTTTAAAACTCTTATTGATATACAAAATAAGTGCAGAATAGTGCACAAACTTAACTTGTCTAACCAGCGTTCAGATGGGAACAGAGAATAATACGAGCAAAATTCATTTTTGTTCTTTCAATCACCGACTTATCCCTTTAGAAAGGTAACAACTGTCCTGATTTCTAAGAGCATCTATTAATTGTGCTTATTTTGTCCTTTGTATAAATGTAATCATACTTCATATAAACTGAACGGATTCAAATGCAAATGAAATTGCTTTCTAATCAACACTGGAAAAACTACATAACAATGATAGGCAATTTTTTTTTTTAAATCATTGTTAGAAACCTGACAGCCTGCTTGCCCTCCTACTTTCCTTCTTTCTTGTTTATTTTATTCATATATACCATCTTAATTTATGTTTTTCCATTTGTCCCACTATGCTCCTTTTTCGTCTTTCCTTATGTTATTTGGTATTCATATAGTATCTCTTTTTTATTATTTAAGTTTTCCTTCTCTTTGCCTGTTAGGCATATATATATATACACACACATATTGCTTATATTAATTTTTTAATACTTTTAATAGTTATTCTATGGATTTCAGCATGCATCCTTAGCTCACTAAAGACTGATATAAGTTATTCCTTTTACCTTTCTTATACAAAGTTAGATATCAGCACCATTTAACTGGATTTACTTCCCACCTGCCTTTTTTTTTTTTTTTTTGGAGACAGGGTTTCACTTTTGTCACCCAGGCTGGAGTACAGTGGCACAATCATAGCTTGCTGCAGCCTCAAACTTCCAGGGTCAAATGATCCTCCTACTTCAGCGCCCTGAGTAGCTGGAACTATAGACATGTACCACTACACCCTGCTAATTAAAAATAAATTCTTTTGAGATGGGGTCTCACTGTGTTGCCCAGGCTGGTCTCAAAGTCCAGAGCTCAAGTGATCCTCCAGCCTTGGACTACCAAAGTGATGGGGTTACAGGCGTGAGCCGCTGTGCCCAACCCCACCTGCCTTTTACATTGCATTTAATTTCAATATATGTCTTAAATCCATGAGATATTATTATTACTATTACCATCTTGTATAATCAATATTAATTTAGATTTACTCACATATTTATTTTCTATTGCTATTCATTCCCTCCTGTATCTTTGGGCTTCTGTGTGGTATAATTTGAGATTGAATATCAGGCATCGTGTTGTTACAGTGGTTCTGGATGCATTATCTTTTTCCAGAGAGGCTTTAACCTATCTCTGATAAGTAACTTGATATAGACATATCACCT
>NW_012107286.1:752955-754777 GCF_000951045.1 Mandrillus leucophaeus
TTATAAAACTGAAATCATATTATATGTACTCTCACACAATTTGCATTCGCTTCTTGATGTTTTAATTAGATCTATCTGTATGTATATAATGCAGTTCATTCATTTTCCTTGTTTTTTTAATATTACAGTTATTAATATATTAAACTTTATGTGTTTTTTGAATAAACACACATTTTGAATGTTTTGGAGTACAATTACTTGGTTGTAAGGTACATTCATCTTCAACAGCGTAAACAATGCCAAATCATTTTCCAATGTGTGTATATTAGATACTTTAATTTTTATTATTTTAACTTTTATATTAAGAACTTATTCATGTAATCTATATGGAATTAAGAGTAATAATTAAAAATAATGGTAAGATCACTGTATAATACATAAGAAATGGATTCAAGGAATGCAAATTTGAGAAACCACATATGAAGCAGTTACACTAATTCTATTGAGTGATTATAGAGGCTTTGATTAGTATTGTGACAATAGGGATGAGAAAGGCATTGATTTTACATATAGCTAGAAGGTAGAAGTGATGGAACTTGGAGAGTAAGGAAAAGTAAGTTTCTAATCTGGGTTTCTGCAGTTTGCAAGTATGCAGATAACCTTAACATTTGCTTGGAAGTTATAAAATGACACAGAGATCAAATTTATAGTAAGAATAAGTATAGAACAGAGCCCTAGAAACCTCAGTTGGTAAGTTCAGTAAGAGGAAGAATATCAGTTCAGGGCTGAAAGGGAGTGGCAAAAGAAGTAGGAGGAGAATTGAATATTTGAGAATGGGAAGCCAAGGAAAGACGTGTTTCATGAAAGAGGCAATAGTCAGCAATGTCTCATTCTGCAGAAAAGTTAAAAAATTATGACCTGAAAATAGCTAATAGATTTAATGATGTGAACATCACTTGCGAATGTGACAAGATCAGATCAATGGAGCAAGGGTGGTGAGAGCCAAATTGCTCTGGTTTGAGGACGGAGGTAAGTAAATGGAGATAATGAGCATAGATAAATCCTTCAAGATGTTTGGGTAGTAACTGGAAGTGAATTTAGGGTTGAGAGAAGGTTTGATTTTGTTACTATGGTTTTAATATGGCTGAGATTTGTGTACAGTTAATAGTGAGGAAAGTTGCTAGTAAAGAAGAAAAGGTTGAACAAGAAAGGGAACATTCTTGCTAGAGGAAGTCACTGGGAACGTGTATGGCGAGAGTGGACAAGTACTGAAATTAATCAGCTTTAAACAATGGGAGGGACGTGGTTTCCATTTTACTAGGAGAGTATGGGTGGAGATTTAGGTAGACTTGTTGGTTTGCTCAAAGGCAGTTGAGGGAGTTGCTGCTCATGGCTTTTATTCACATTTAAAAGTATTTTTAATTCATCTTGAATTCAAAGATATTCATATTAACTTATTTTGTTTAACATTTTTTATTTTAAACAATTTATTTTAGCAAAATATTTAAAGAAGGACTACTCAAAAACAAACAAATCAAGCACACATGAAGTTTTTTTTTTATAGTAAATAGGGTAAAGCACATTTATAACAGGTCCAATTTTTCTTTTTGCTTGCGGGTTGTAAGCTGCCTGAGACCCAGACCATGACTTTGTTCTTTGTTGCCTCAGCAAATAATGCACAACAGGGTTTGGTAAGCAAGAGTTAAATTCTGCCAAGAGCAAAAAAAAAGAGTCCCCAGTGATGTGAACTGTGACCGCAGGGAGCATGGGGTGTCAAAGTTAGAGCATAGATGCATCATAGTGAGTTTGCGATTTAGTGGAGGGGAGTGTTTCATTATCTGAAAGTGTCGAACATATAAAGAATTTACGTTTGTCAAGCCTT
>NW_012107286.1:755015-767909 GCF_000951045.1 Mandrillus leucophaeus
CCTGCTGAAACACTGCATTGTTATTCATGGGTTCTTGTTTTCCTGGAAGATGGTTTGGTAAAATATGTGGGTGATGTGTACCCTATAATTGCCTGGAGGCCTTTTAGATTTCCTGTTTGAGTGTTTTCCTTTGGCTTTAATAAACTTCAAATAGTTGTGGGAAAGAGGCTACTGAATGTTAATATAATTGACCTGTTTTAGTACAAGGTCTCCCCAAACCCGCTCCCAGATGAGCAGATTCATTTATTTTATTTTATTTTATTTTATTTTATTTTATTTTATTTTATTTATTTTTTTGAGATGGAGTCTCACACTGTCACCTGGGTTGGAGTGTAGTGGCACGATCTCAGCTCACTGCAACCTCCTTCTCCCAGGTTCAGGTGATGCTCCTGCCTCAGCCTCCTGAGTAGCTGGGATTACAGGTGCCCACCACCACACCCGGCTTATTTTTGGTACTTCTAGTAGAGATGGGGTTTTACCATGTTGGCCAGGCTGGTCTTGAACACCTGACCTCATGATCCACCTGCCTCTGTCTCCCAAAGTGCTGGAATTACAGGTGTGAGCCACTGCACCCAGCCCAGATGAACAGATTCAGCATTTTAAAGTATTTCTTCATAAGTTACAAAGAAGAAGTAAAAAAATATTAAAAGCTGTTGCCTTTTTAAAATCTAGAAGGCTCTATTTCTACTCCATCTTGCCACTGTCAAGCTTTTAATCTTTCTTTATGCCTCTGTGGTGTTGCCATCTGCTTTTTGAATAAGGCTCAGTAATCAATATAGCAGGAAACTTGCTGGGGCTAGATAAGTCTCCTGTCAAAACAAAGGAGAGCCATGCATTTGCCACTAAAGCAAAAAAGAAGTGACAGACCAGACTGCCATAGAAACACTTTTGTTTCCATTGTGGAGACTTACCTAAGGCACAAGGGGGGTTTCATTTTCAGGAAATTTAGGCAGAGAAGAGGCACTTCACCTGGATGCCCTGAAATGAAGATTTGTTTCCTAAGATTTGAGTTGAGGAATTCTGCATTGGGAAGAGAGAGATTCATTTTTAAAAATTGTAACAGGTGTGGGACTTAATTGCATTTCTTAAAATACGTTTCATATGTACATTTTAAAATTAATAATCTTCCCTTATTTGAAGCTTAATGATCCAGCAAACTGGTCCATCTGGAATACTGCCTGAAACCAATAAGAATAGGAAAAAAAAAAGTTGAAACAATCAAAATAGACTCTAAAGTGACCATATCCCAACATCTGCTCCTCATTTATGGAATCCTTCTGTGAGCCTATATTTCCTAGGCAGTAGTTGATACTCTTTGAAGCCAGACCCTTGGGATTGAATCCTGGCTCTGCCAGTTGCTAGCTGTGTCGTTTTGGGCAAGTTACTTTAGCTGTTTGTTCCTCAATCTTCTCATCTCTAAAATGGAAATAATAATAGAGTTGCTATAGAATTGAGTTAATACCCATGCAGCAGTGCCTGGTATGTGGTAAACAGTAAATATTAACTATTTCTTATCTTATTTGCTGTTACTTTATTATTTATTATCTCATATACCCTGCATGCTTGGTGATCTAGTTTCCAGATATACAGGCAATTATAACTATGATTTAAAAGGGAGAAAAGACATTTATAGAGTTAAGTCTATATTTTAGGATTAAAATAGCCTGTATTTTAGGATTTGAGCTGATAGCTCAAAATAAAGAATAAGAAAACTTGAAAACTAAGCATAAGAACTTAAAAAGTACAGCATTCTGGGCTGTTTAAGAAAATGGTCATAGACTTTCAATGACTCCAGAGGGCATTAGTGAATTTCAACACAATTCAGTACCTATTGTTCAGAGTAATGATTCTAATTCATGAAGAAGATGTTAAATTCTGTTCATAGTGTTCAGTTTAGAGAAATCAGAAAGAATTTTATGTTTTAGGAAAATTCCAAAACAAACATTTAAAAAAGGCATTTAAAGGTCCATTTCTAGAAGATTTGGAATTACATAAACTTCATTTATTTGAATTTTTTTCTGCCTCTTCTTTTCAGTCCAAGTTAGTTTTTTTCAGAATTATTTATAAATGTGGTTTTCAGACACAAGTATTATTTCTGTTAAATGCCAAACACGTCTTCCCTGTACACACCTCATCTTAGCTTTCATTTTAGCCATTCCACTGCTCAGTAATATCTCCATACAAATCTCCTTGATTGTCAGGCTGACCAGGTTTTGCTCTGCAAATTATGTTTACCAGGAATTGGCAGTCTGAGGTATGTGAGATGAGATATACATCATGCCAGTTGCAATACAACCTTTAATGTTTACATACACATCTTTGAATTAGAAAGGTCATTTTGCTCTAAAATGATTTTTTTTAAAAAATTTAATTGTGGTAAAAATACATAACATAAAAATCTAACTATCATTCTATTTAAGTGTACAATTCGGTAATATTATTCACATTTTTGTGTGACAGAGCTCTAAAAATTTTTCATGTTGCAAAATGGAAACTCTACACCCATTGAACAACTCCTCATATTCCCTTGCCCCTAACCCTTGGAAAACACCATTCCACTTTCTATTTCTATGAGTTTATCTACTTTAGGTACCACATATATGTGGTATCATAGAGTATTTGGCCTTTTGTGAGTGGCTTATTTCACTTAGCATAATGTCCTCTATGTTCAACCATGTTGAAACAGATGATAGAGTTTCCTTCTCTTTTCAATCCTGGATAATATTCCATTATTTTTATATATCACATTTTGTTTATCCATTTATTTATTGATGGGTATTTGGTTTACTTACAACTCTTGGCTATTTTAAATAGTGCCACTCTGAACATGGGTATGCAAATATCTCTTCAAATTACTGCTTTCACTTATTTTGGATATATACCAAAAAGAGATTGCAAGATCACATAGTAATTCTATTTTTAATTCTTTCAAGAACCTTCATATTGTTTTCTGTAGTGGCTACACCGTTTCATATTTTCACCAACAGTCCACGAGGGTTCCAATTTTTTCCACATCCTCAGAAATGTTTATTATAATTATAATTTTTTGATTGTGGCCATATTAATGGAGGTGGGATGATATCTCATTGTGGTTTTGATTTGCATTTCTCTAAGTATGTAGTGATGTTTAGCATCTTTTCATTTGCTTATTGGCCGTTTGTATATTTTCTTTGCAGAAATTTGCCCATTTAAAATCAGACTATTTGTTTTTCTGTGTCATTGAGTTGCAGAAGTTCTTTATGTGCTCTGGATATTAGCCCTTTATCAGATACATGGTTTGCAAATATTTTCTCATATTCTGTAGGCTGACTTTTCATTCTGTTGATTGTATTGCATTCTTTGATGCAAATACATTTTTAAATTTGATGTAGTCCCATTTGTCTATTTTTGGTTTTGTTGGTTGTGGATTTGATGTCATATCCAAGAAACCATTCCCAAATCTAATGTCATAAGGCTTTTCCCATTTTTCTTCTTGAGTTTAATAGTTTCAAGTGTTTAGGTCTTAAATCATTTTGATTAAGTTTTATATTTGGTGTTAGGCAAGAATCTGACTTTATTCTTTTGCATGTGCATATTCCATTTTCCAAATGCCACCTGTTTGAAGAGAATGTCCTGTCCTCACTGAGTTGTTGAAGATAATTTGAACATTATATGTAAGGGTTTATTTCTGGGCTCTCTATTCCATTTGTCTGTATATCTGTCTTTATGCTGGTACCACACTGTTTTGATTACTATAGCTTTGTAATGTGTTTTGAAATCAGAAAGTGTGATGCCTCCAACTATGTTCTTTTTCAAGATTGTTTTGACGATTTGGGGTCCTTTGGGATTCCATATAAGTTTAAGAAATTTTTTCTATTTCTGAAAAAAATGTCATTAGGATTTTGATATGGATTACATTGAATCTGTAGTTTTCCTTTGCTTTGAATAGTATGGATATTTTAACAATATTAAATTTTTCAATTCAGTGTTGCAATGAACACTGGATGTCACTTATTTATATCTTTTAACATTTCTTTTAGCAATATTTTACAGTTTTCAGTGTATACCTCTTTCACCTTCTTGGTTAATCCTAATCATTTTGTTCTTTTTGATATTGTCATTTAATTCTTTTTGATATTACTATAAATGAGATTGTTTCTAAATTTACTTTTGGATTATTCATTGTTAGTATATAGAAACAACCAATTTTGCCTTGTTGATTTTGTATCCTACATGTTTGCTGGATATGTTTATCAGGTCTAGTAGTTTTTTCGTGTGTGGAATTTCAGGGTTTTCTACCCTCAAATTATGTAAGATCTTGTCATCTGTGAACAAAGATAATTTTACTTTTTAATTTCCTTTTTGGATGCTCTTTAGTTTTTTTCTTGACTAATTTTCCTGGCTAGGACTTGCAGTACCGTGTTGAGTGAAAGTGGAGGGAGAAGGCTTTCACACTTTGTACCTGAGCTTAAAGGAAAATTTTTCAGTTTTTTTACCATTGAGTATGATGTTATCTGTGGTTTTTCATATATGATCTTTAATATGTTGAGGTATTTTCCTTCTATTTCTTGTCTGTTGGGGGTTTTTATCATAAAAGGGTGTTGCATTGCATCAGATGCTTCCTCTGCATCACTTGAGATAATCATTTGGTTTTGTCCTTCATTCTGTTGATGTAAGTAACTACACTGATTGATTTTTGCATGTTGAACCATCCTTGCATTCTAGGAATGAATCCCACTTGTTCGTGGTGCATGTGATGTCCTGTTGAATTTGGTTTTTGAATATGTGGTTGAGATTTTTGAATCAATATTCATCAGAAATATTTGTCTATTGTTTTCTTTTCCAATGGTATACTTATCTGGCTTTGGTATAGTGTAATGCTGACATCATAAAATGAATTTGGAATGTTCCTTTCTCTTCAATTTTTTTTTTTTTTTTTTTTTTTAAGACAGGGTTTCACTCTGTCACCCAGGCTGGAGTGCAGTGGTGTGACCTCAGCTCACTGCAACCTCTGCCTCCTGGGTTCAAGTGATTCTTGTGCCTCAGCCTCCTGAGTAGCTGGGACCATAGGCATGTGCCACTACACCTGGCTAATTTTTCTATTTTTAGCAGCGATGGGGTTTCACCATGTTGGCCTGGATGGTCTCAATCTCCTGACCTCATGATCCACCTGCCTCAGCCTCCCAAAGTGCTGGGATTATAGGTGAGAGCCACCGTGCCCGGGCTTCTCTTCAATTTTTTGCAAGAGTTTGAGGAAGATTGTTGTTAATTGTTTTATACATCTTTAGTAGAATTCTCCAAGGAAGACATCTGGTTATGGGCACCTTTTTATTGGGAAATTTTTTTGATTACTGAATTTAATCTTCTTACCAGTTATATATCTGTTCTTTTTAATTATTATTTATGATTCAATCTTGATAGTGTGTATGTTTCTAGGAATTTATCCACTTTACTCTAAACTCTTGACCACCATATCTTATGCAATTGGATCTGGTCTACTCCTAGGAGCCTGGATTTGATTGTGAGTTCTTAAGAGCTGTCTTTTGTAAATCTCAGCTGGTGGTTCATCAAAGTAGGCTTCCAATATTGTAAGCAGCTTCCTCATTCACAGGGGTACAATAATGATGGCAACGGTAGACCACCCAGAGCAGCTGCTGTCATTATGCCAGTTGCACTGGGGAGGTGAGAGCAGTGGCAGCAGGAGTGGTTGCAGGAGCAGCAGTGGCAGCTGTGGGTTCTCTGTGCCCTGGATCCATGAGGCAATCAACTGCACCACCCCCACCCTTGCATGGCCAGGCAGAACCTGTTCCCAGGCCCAGAGCCTCTGCTGTGGCCTCAACCTTGCTCCCTGCCACATCCCATGGGCCCATAAGCACCAGGCCAAAGGTGCAGCCAGAACTCACGGGGCCAGCCCCAGAAACATCGGAGTCATTTGTGTGGGGTTGGCCGCGTCCACTGTACCACGTGCATCTCACCCATTGCCCTGAGAGCCATCGCAATGGGACCAGGCCGGGTCACCTGCTGGTGGGGGAGCAGCATGGTCAGGCATGAAGGGCGGGCAGAGGTGGAACTGGGTTCCGGGGCAGTGCTGTGCTACATGGAGCCAGTGGGAGCTGGGAGCAGGCAACACCCCTCCCTCCCATGTGTGGCTGCAGCTGCCCAAGTTGTGGCTGTGGACTCAGGCATTTTGCACTCGTGGGGGGCCTGGGACAGCCTCCTCCTTTGCCCACACAGGCTTGAAGGTGTCTGCTCCCATTACCTGGCCTCTTCTTGCTTTCATTGCCCAATCAATCACGGAACCCAGGTGCTGTTGCAACCTGACAGGGTGTGTGCATGCTTGGGGCAGTGCTGACAGACCAGCCTCCTGCCACATTGGCCCCCTCTAGACTTTGGGCACCAACGAGCATGGAAGGGAGGCCCAGCAGGTGCTGAGGGCAGCTTGGCACTGGCCTGCAGGCACCCCTGGGCACAAACAGCCTGGGTGCCATGAATGGTGGCAGGCATCAGACAAGATCCTGGGAAGAAGAGGGGAGGGTCCCCAGTGAAACCCCACCTTCAGACTGGGGAGGGCCTGAAGCCTGGGGGCTGGGCTACTGATCCCCTGGACTGAAGTGGGAACTTGTGGTGCCTTTTCCGGACCTGCCCATGGCCACCCATGGACCAATGGACGTGTACTTCCTCTCCCCTGAGACCCATAAAAGCCCTGGACTCAGTCAAACTCAAGGAGATGATGGGACAACCAACTGCAGAGAGAAGCTGCCCACCCCAGGATCTCCTCTTTGCTGAGGGCTGAGGAGATGATGAAACATCCAGTTGCAGAAAGAAATTAACCTCTCTGGACAATTATCAGGATGGCCTGCCCCACAGAAAGGAGCTACTCTCTCTGCTGAGAGCTGAACACTCATTGGAACACTCTGGCTATAGAGAGGAGTTCCCCTCTGAGCTGTTCTATTGCTCAATAAAGCTCCTCTTTATCTTGTTGGCCCTCCACTTGTCTATGTACCTCATTCTTCCTGGATGGAGTACAAGAACTCAGGACCCACTGAATGGTGGGGCTAAAAAAGCTGTAACACAAACAGGGCTGAAACACCTCCCTTGCATGCCATGTTGTGGGGGACAAGAAGGAAAAACTAGAGAAGGAAAGAAGAGCTGTGTCCCTTTGGGGAGCCCAGACCTAGAAGCTCCCTGAGCCAGAGCTGTGACACCCTTTTTAGGTCTCTGTGGTTCCTGGCATCTCCAAGCTTCTGAGCACCACACCATGTTTCTTGGTGTTAGCTGTTGATATGGTTTGGCTGTATTCCCACCCAAATCTCATCTTGAGTTTTAGCTCCCATAATCCCCATGTGTTGTTGGAGGGACCTGGTGGGAGGTAATTGAATCATGGAGGCAGTTTTTTTCCATGCTGTTCTCATGATAGTGAATAAGTCTCATGAGATTTGATGGTTTTATAAAGGGCAGTTCCCCTTCACATGCTCTCTTGCCTGCCACCATGTAAGACATGCTTTTGCTCCTCTTTTGCCCTCCATCATGTTTATGAGACTTCCCCATCCATGTGGAACTGTGAGTCTTTTAAATCTCTTTCCTCTATAAGTCTTGGGTATATCTTTATAGCAACTTGAGAACAGACTAATACAGTAAATTTGTACTGATAGAGTGGGATACTGCTATTAAGATAACCTTAAATGTGGAATTTACTTTAGAACTGGGTAACAGGTAGAGGCTGGAACAGTTTGGAGGGCTCAGAAGAAGACAGGAGGCTGTGGGAAAGTATGGAGCTTTCTAGAGACTTGTTGAATGATTTTGACCAAAATGCTGATAGTAATATAGAAAATGAAGTCCAGGCTGAGGTGTTCCAGATAGAGATAAGGAACTTGTTGGGAACTGGAGCAAAGGTGATTCTTACTGTGTTTTTAGCAAAGAGACTGGTGGCATTTTGCCCCTGACCTAGATATCTGTGGAACTTTGTACTTGAGAGAGATGATTCAGGGTATCTAACAGAGGAAATTTCTAAGCAGCAAGGTAGCAAGAGGTGACTTGGGTTCTTTTAAAAGCATTTAGTTTTATTCATTCACAAAGATATGATTTGTAATTCGAACTTATGTTTAAAAGAGAAGCAGAGCATAAAATTTTGGAAAATTTGCAGCCTGGCAATGCAATAGAAAAGAAAAATCCATTTTCTGAGGAGAAATTCCAGCCAGCTGCAGAAATTTGCATAAGTAACAAGGAAATGCAGAAACTTGCACAATCACCAAGACAATGGTGAAAAATGTTTCTGGGGCATATCAGAGGTCTTCATGGCAGTCCCTCCCATCACAGTCCTGGAGGCCCAGGAGGAGAATTGGTTTCGTGGACTGGCTCCAGGGCTCCCTTGCTTTGTGCGGTCTTAGGACTTGGTGTCCCGTGTCTCAGCTGTGGCTAAAAGGGGCCAAGGTACAGCTCAGACCATTGCTTCAGAGGGTGCAAGCCCCAAACCTTGGCAGCTTCTGTGTGTTGTTGGGCCTGCTGGTGCACAGAAGTCAAAAATTGAGGTTTGGGAACCTCTTCCTAAATTTCAGAGGATGCATAGAAACACCTGGATGTCCAGGCAGAGGTGTGCTGCAGGGGCAAGTCCCTCATGAACAACCTCTTCTAGGGCAGTGCAGAAGGAAAATGTGTGATGGGAGCCCTGACACAGAGTCCCCACTGGGGCACTGCCTAGTGGAGCTGTGAGAAGAGGACCACCATCCTCCAGATCCCGGAATGGTAGATCCACCAACAGCTAGCACTGTGTGCCTGGAAAAGCCACAGATACTCAACACTAGCCCATGAAAGCAGCCAGGAGGTGGACTGTACCCTGCAAAGCCACAGAGGCAGAGCTGCCCAAGACCATGGGAACCCACTTATTGCATCAGCATGACCTGGATGTGAGATGTGGAATTAAAGGAGATCATTTTGGAGTTTTAAGATTTGACTACCCTGCTGGATTTTAGACTTTAATGAGGCCTATAGTCCCTTTGTGTTGGCCAATTTATCCCATTTGGAATGGGTGTATTTACCCAATGCCTGTACTCCCATTGTATCCAGGAAGTAACTGACCTGTTTTTGATCTTATATGTTCATAGGCAGAGGGGACTTGCCTTGACCCAGATTATACATTGGACTGTGGACTTTTGAGTTAATGCTGAGATGAATTAAGACTTTGGGGAACAGTTGGGAAGGCATGATTTGTTTTGAAATGTGAGGACATGAGATTTGGGAGGGCCTGGGGTGGAATGATATGGTGTGGCTGTGTCCCCACCCAAATCTCATTTTGAATTGTAGCTATCATAATCCCCATATATCATGGGAGGGAACTGGTAGGAAGTAATTGAATCATGGGAGTGAGTTTTTCCCATGCTGTTATCTTGAAAGTGAATAAGTCTCACGAGATCTGATGGTTTTATAAAGGACAGTTCCCCTGCACGTGCTCTCCTGCCTACTGCCATGTGAGATTTGTCTTTGCTTCTCTTTTGCCTTCTGCCATGATTGTGAGGCCTCCCCAACCATGTGGAACTGTGAGTCAATTAAGACTCTTTCCTTTATAAATTACTCAGTCTCGGGTATGTTCTTATAACAGCATGAGAATGGACTAATACAGCCATCGAAGCTGCTTATGGTATACTTGGTTCTGCTGCAGCCTTGCAGGGAGCCAGTGCCCTTGCCAGTGCCTAGAGCTGTCCTCTCTTCTGTAGCTGGTGTGCCTTGCTGCACCGTGTGTGGATCCCACACTCACTCACACCCCCCTTACTGCTCCACACCTGGCTTGCCCTTGGCAGGTGTGGGATCCAGGTCAGTAGCAGGAGCCAAGGACAGCCTTCCAGGCTGAGTGGGCATAATGCGCCTAGCAGGCCACAGCAAAACTCAGGCCTAGGCGCCACTGGCCACTGAGGTTTCTGGCTGGCAAAATGACACTCCAAGGATCCCATAACAATAACTCTTAATTTTTATATTTTTTATTAATTTTTATCACAGGCTACTCATAGAGCAGTGAGGGGAAAGAAGTGCTACTTAACAAGCAGCCCTTCAGTCCAAATGGGGTAAACATTAGTTGAGCATCACTATATTTACAGTTTTTTTTTATTATAACTTAAGTTATAGGGTACATGTGCATAACGTGCAGGTTTGTTACATATGTATACTTGTGCCATGTTGCTGTGCTGCACCCATCAACTCGTCAGCACCCATCAACTCGTCATTTACATCAGGTATAACTCCCAATGCAATCTCTCCCCCCTTCCCCCTCCCCACGACAAACCCCCGTGCATGATGTTCCCCTTCCCGAGTCCAAGTGATCTCATTGTTCAGTTCCCACCTATGAGTGAGAACATGCGGTGTTTGGTTTTCTGTTCTTGTGATAGTTTGCTAAACTAGGTTAACTAATTTTCTAATGTTAAAAATGTATAATTTTGTTTAGGAGGTAACAGGGATGAAGTAGCAAGGGAATCATGGTGGTGGATACAGCAAGAAAATATGCCTTCCAAGTTTATTGAAAATTGTAAATTTTCGATTTACAATTCTTCATTAAAAAATAAGCCAAGACGACTTGTGTACTTCAAGGCAAAAGTATGAAAACAGTAGCACATTTGATTCCGTGCAGGCGCTGCTGTCTTGGAGGTGGAGTCAGTGTAGCAGGATAGTCTACTTTTATTGATTTTAATTGACTAAGTTTTTTTCTTTCCTTTGAGATCATAAAATTATGTATTAATTGAACAACAAGTTTGAGGTGGCTAATAATTCATGTTTCTGTGTTTTATGTAATAAAATTAGGAGGCATTTCTTTCAAGTTCAAGGAATATTTTATTTGGCAATATGTACCAGATCTAATCAATTCAATTTTTAAACATTCATTTTTTAAAGTTGGCTGTAGAGTTTGTTTATAGCAGAGAGATACTTTAATTCCAATAAACTTTCAGATCTTCCATAAGAATTTAAAATTCTCAGCTGAGTCACTGTTGCAGTGTTGAGTCATATCATCATGAAATCAGTGATGTTCTAGGTTCTAATGAATAGCATTAACCTCTGAATTTCAGCAAGGTAAAATATTTCAAGAATTCTAATGTAGTCTTAGTATCTAAGACTTAGTTTACCTGGTTTACCTTAGTTTACAAATCCTTGCTGGATGAATATTTAGTAATTGTAACTTACAACAAACTCCACATGCTATATTCATAGTATTGTGATGTCGTAATAGAAATAATGATACCCCACTGAATTGCTCTTCTCAGGATCCTTTGATTCTTTCTTTCTGCCTAACTTTTTAGCTCTGAAGTGTTCTGAATCTCACCACTTGGACCTATTTCCTTGATAGTATGTTTAGAGGTTCTGGCAGGGAAATACAGCTGCTTGTGTACCCTTGAGTGAAGAATGGTTCTCCTCCATTTGGGAAGGTCATCCTCTTTGACCTAGCAAGTAGCTTCAGGAAGGACACACATGGAGTAGTGAGGAAGAAAAAAGACACCTGCCAAGTCAGCCAGATTAGCTGAATCAATCCTGGCAATCAATGAGGTGGCAGATTTTGCAGCAGGGTTACTCTTATATTTTTGGATCTATTTCCTTCACTGACTGAAGGCATTGCTTAGTGATTTAATCTTATCTAATCTCATGGATTTATCTGTCATCTTTATGCAAATGATTCTCAAATTATACAGCCCAGACATCTCTTCTAAACTTTATAATAGTTTATCAAACTACCTATTTGAGATCTAGATCTAAATTTTTGAATAATCACTTCACTGTGATTTCTAAAACGTGATTTCCAAAACTGATTTCCAAAACGTGATTTCCAAAACTGAACCTCTGATCTTTTCCCTAAATCTATAGCCTTTCTCAGATCAGTTGAATGACAACTCCATACTTAAGTTTGCTCAGGCCAAAAACCCCGGAGTCATCCTTTATTTTTCTCTTCCTCTTATACCCTGTATTTAAACCATTAGGCCATCATGGTGGCTCTACCCTTTTCAGACTATGTCTGTGTCTGGTGGAATAGTTATTCTCATTACTTAAAGACAATAAGGCTCAGAGACATTAAGAGAACAGCCCAAATCCACATGGTTGGGAAGTGATGAAGTCAGATTTCAAATTTATCTTTTCTGACTGACCACAACTAACATGCTCTTTCCATAATACTAATGCTTCTCCTAAATAAATGTTATAATTACTTTTTTATTTACATAGTTTAGAAATATGATTTGACCTATTGTATACCTGGAGATTTATAAAACAGTACATGTTATTTTGATTAGTTTCTGTAGGAATTCTCTATGCATGCTGCGGTTATTTCGTAAATACTTGCTAACTCAGTTGAATTGACTGGTACTCTTGCTATTTTATGTTGCTCTGGGTTAGGAAATGTGTTTTCAGTTGCAACATATAATTGGATATGTGTGTGTTAGATAGAAAAGAAGAGGTTATTAATGAAATTAAAATATTCGAGAAGGTCCTTTGGAAACCTCTTTTTCAGAGATTTCTTGCTATGTCTCTGACTTTAGAATATGTATTAGCTTTTTTTTTTAATCTTACATGAAAATACTTGTCTAATTGCTGGAGTTTTTGTGACATGTAATATTGATCTTAATGCTAATCATTTAAGCTTAGATTATGGAATAATTTAAATTCTTTAAAATTTTATCTCAAGGGCCTCTGAAAAGAGGGACATTTTATAATTCTTAAATTCACTCGATTCTAAGTTCCTCTAATAGATTATAGTGTCAAAAAGGCAATGTGTTGGAATCGTGGTAGAGCAATATCATAAAAGAAATTTCAGTGTTGGTTAGATTATTTAAATACTCCAGTTTTACTGATGTAGTTTTTGTAGTTTAGTAGAAGTTATCCCTTGCTATGTAATTAAATGTAGCAAAAATGAAGTATGTTAAGCTAAATTTTGCTTGGTTAAAATTA
>NW_012107286.1:767959-770137 GCF_000951045.1 Mandrillus leucophaeus
GCCTAGAGCTTATTTTTATTATGTAGTAGTAGTATGATTTCTACTAGCTGCATATATTCTCTTTTCCTAGATAGGGAACTTTAGCATAAATCAGCAAAATATTTTTAGAACTAGAAGATTATTAAATTGTGCTTTGAGTCCTAAAGGAAACACTGAATATCACAAGCTCTGTCTTTAATTTTAGTTGCTTTTTGAGCTTTAGAAATCAGATCTCTTGACTTTTGGTTTTGCTTTCTCTCTCTTTTACAACTTTGTGTTTCTTATAGAACTTCATGAATTTTGACCATCAAATGAAGTTAAATACGTTGTTAAAGAGGAAGTTTTTTATGATGGCATGTTACTATTTGCCATTTGTGAATTGATCTCATGGTATTTGTGAGCACGAATAATAAAATGTCCTCATAATTTATTTTCCAACAAGTTGCCTTTTATACATGAATATTGAAATACTTATCTAACCAACAATTCATTTCCCATATCAAGAAAGACAGAATTGTTTGGAGTTACATTCAGTTTTCAACCTTATACCTAGTTGCTACTAATTCAGTAGATGGAATACCTGTTAACTATGATTTCTCTCCTACTTGAGGAAGATAATAAAGGGTATAGGCTTTTTCTATGTCCTGCACTCATGACTGTATTTCATGGCCCAGTATTTTCAGTCTTTTGTAATTTTAATATAGGTGGGAAAATAAAGATATAAAACCATTGTTCTATTCTTAGAGAGCTCACAGTTTCTTTTCACATACCGTTTAGATCTGTGGAACTCTAGCAGTAAGCAGAGTAGAATAATACAGTCAAGTAAAGAAAATCACAATGGCATGTAACCTCAGGAAAAGAACTGAGCAGAGACAGAGTATATCAGTCATGGAAAGCTCTCCATGTTGATGTGGATCTCTGGACAATGATAGGGCAAAGGAAGTACATTGAAGTGCACCTTTGGACAGCAAATGTGGACTAGTCAGCATACTGTCTACAATTCATATGTTTCAAAATTCTACCCCCGATTCTCCATTTCAAAAGGTTGAACATAGACAAGTAACTCAGTCTTCCTAGTGAATCAAAATTGGAGAACATTGCAATCACTATGCAAATCACCTTAATTTATGTGAATAACAAATTACATCAATGTAGAGGAGACCATAATTAGGAAAGGTAGATGAACAATAACATTGAATTAGTGACAAGATATATATCTTTCTATTATAATGCAGAAATGAGATCAAAGTCCGATTTAGAAATAACATTTTCTAGTAAGAGAAGAAAAGGAGACTAATTTTTCTTTAATTATATAAATTTAACCCACACAAGTACATTTCTAAAAGAATGTACTGCATTTTTAATTGCAAAAGATACTTTTTTTAACGCTAGGGTATATCTTATGAAAAAGAAATAAATAGCTGATCCTAAGCCCAACTGTTTAGAATGTTTCATAATGGCTTAGTTTATTTGACAATACTCTATACTTATTAGTTGAATTTGGCAAAATCTGACAAGAGAAACTATTTTCTTTTTGCTAACCTGACATTAAGGTTGTTCCTTTGGTGATGATGTCAGCTTATTGGGCCTCCAGATGTTAAAAGCCCTGCTTGGGTAGTTTGATTAGCCCAGATATTAGACAATCTCACCATACAGCAGTTGAGTTATAATCAGAGGGTTCTACTCTTTAAGTGCAGTGGTTTAACTGGAAGCAATTTATTTTGTTCTCTACTGTATTTAACAAATTGATTTAGATGTAGTATTATCAAGGAGCAAAAATGACCACAGGCAAGAATAAACTACTTCCAGGAAGTAAATTGGTTTGTGAATGTAAAGGAAAGCCTTTAACATCATGATTAGAGTTACTTTTGCGATCTACAAGATCCCAAGTTAGTTCACTTTTCCATGTCCATCACATGATTACCATGTTGTTCAAATCTAGGGGCACCATTCAAATTCTATTCTGTATGAATGCTGCCAGAGACAGCTCACTTTGGAATGTGGAAGCTATGATATAAGCTTTTCTTGCCCTGCATCACATACTGTTGACTCACCTTAGATTTTAGCTACAGTAGACAGTTACTATTACTGAACATGCTGCCAGTATCCAACCTCAAGTGCCCATAGAATTTCTTTTCTGCCTCAGGGCTGTCTCTGAAGCCCCCTAAGCTTGCTCAGCCCTTGCCCAGAAGTGTGGTG
>NW_012107286.1:771802-774301 GCF_000951045.1 Mandrillus leucophaeus
AGTCTTTTGTAATTTTAATATAGGTGGGAAAATAAAGATATAAAACCATTGTTCTATTCTTAGAGAGCTCACAGTTTCTTTTCACATACCGTTTAGATCTGTGGAACTCTAGCAGTAAGCAGAGTAGAATAATACAGTCAAGTAAAGAAAATCACAATGGCATGTAACCTCAGGAAAAGAACTGAGCAGAGACAGAGTATATCAGTCATGGAAAGCTCTCCATGTTGATGTGGATCTCTGGACAATGATAGGGCAAAGGAAGTACATTGAAGTGCACCTTTGGACAGCAAATGTGGACTAGTCAGCATACTGTCTACAATTCATATGTTTCAAAATTCTACCCCCGATTCTCCATTTCAAAAGGTTGAACATAGACAAGTAACTCAGTCTTCCTAGTGAATCAAAATTGGAGAACATTGCAATCACTATGCAAATCACCTTAATTTATGTGAATAACAAATTACATCAATGTAGAGGAGACCATAATTAGGAAAGGTAGATGAACAATAACATTGAATTAGTGACAAGATATATATCTTTCTATTATAATGCAGAAATGAGATCAAAGTCCGATTTAGAAATAACATTTTCTAGTAAGAGAAGAAAAGGAGACTAATTTTTCTTTAATTATATAAATTTAACCCACACAAGTACATTTCTAAAAGAATGTACTGCATTTTTAATTGCAAAAGATACTTTTTTTAACGCTAGGGTATATCTTATGAAAAAGAAATAAATAGCTGATCCTAAGCCCAACTGTTTAGAATGTTTCATAATGGCTTAGTTTATTTGACAATACTCTATACTTATTAGTTGAATTTGGCAAAATCTGACAAGAGAAACTATTTTCTTTTTGCTAACCTGACATTAAGGTTGTTCCTTTGGTGATGATGTCAGCTTATTGGGCCTCCAGATGTTAAAAGCCCTGCTTGGGTAGTTTGATTAGCCCAGATATTAGACAATCTCACCATACAGCAGTTGAGTTATAATCAGAGGGTTCTACTCTTTAAGTGCAGTGGTTTAACTGGAAGCAATTTATTTTGTTCTCTACTGTATTTAACAAATTGATTTAGATGTAGTATTATCAAGGAGCAAAAATGACCACAGGCAAGAATAAACTACTTCCAGGAAGTAAATTGGTTTGTGAATGTAAAGGAAAGCCTTTAACATCATGATTAGAGTTACTTTTGCGATCTACAAGATCCCAAGTTAGTTCACTTTTCCATGTCCATCACATGATTACCATGTTGTTCAAATCTAGGGGCACCATTCAAATTCTATTCTGTATGAATGCTGCCAGAGACAGCTCACTTTGGAATGTGGAAGCTATGATATAAGCTTTTCTTGCCCTGCATCACATACTGTTGACTCACCTTAGATTTTAGCTACAGTAGACAGTTACTATTACTGAACATGCTGCCAGTATCCAACCTCAAGTGCCCATAGAATTTCTTTTCTGCCTCAGGGCTGTCTCTGAAGCCCCCTAAGCTTGCTCAGCCCTTGCCCAGAAGTGTGGTGAAATGGAAGTTTCCTGGGATAACTGTCAAACAAAGGGATTTTAGTTGCTGCATAAATATTCCAGCCTTCCATCCCCTAGAAAGTCAAATCTGAAGGGCATTGTATACAGTTTTAGAGGGATCCCAGCAGGATTGATCCCCCGTTTTCCCACAGTAATATCCAACTCAGTAAGCTACTTTTATTACCTTTTCTTTCTTCCTTGTCTTACTATATCTGATTTCCTTCTATCACTCTATCTTTGGTCAACCTGAAATCGTTGAAAGGATCAGATTTCAGTTTAAAAGAGTTTATTCAAGCAAAAAGGTGGGAATAGCCAGCTGGGAAACATGGACACCGGAGAACTGTGGTCAGTGCTACTAAGTTAAAAGTTAAATGTCTTGCTTATTGTAAGAAAACAAATAAATTTAATAGGATTGCAGTATTTTCTATAAAAAGCTGGTTTATGAGTTACAACAATTTAATTAGTTATAATTTGCTTTCTTTTCCATCTGGCTTAATTTCTTTTCTTTATAGCTGGTTTTCATTTTCTTTCCAGTTTACAAAACTGTATTTAACATTCCATCTTATGACAATGTGATAGCCATGAAGTCTTTATGTGAGAAACATATTAGTAGGAGGGAAGTTAATCTATAATAAAGATCATTAAGATCAACAATGAAGAGGAAGGCGATCTTTTCTGGTGCCTTTTAGTTACTTGCAACATTTTACAAAACAATGTAGGTAAGGAATAAGGCTAATCTATAATCAAAGATACAAAGGTTATAGCTGCCGGTTATGTGACTTGAGCACCATAATCACATTCCTTTTAGGCTCAAAATAATTTAGAGTTCCAACAGCTTAGATTTTGAATTAGTTATTTTTATATTTTACACTTTCTTTTAGGAGTCATCTCCTAAATCAGACATCTGTGTCCAAGTTCGTATCTCAGGTTCTGCTTTCTGGGGACCAAGACGAAAATAGCAGCTTTAGCTGTTTGGTAGT
>NW_012107286.1:776256-784450 GCF_000951045.1 Mandrillus leucophaeus
ATTACAGGCATGAGTCACCGCACCCAGCCTAAAATTGCATCTTTTGCTTGCTAGGTTATATCTTTGACCCTTGAAAGAAGTCAAGTTTAAATTTTTGGGAGATTTCTATTGTTTATGATTGTGACATATTTTGAAAGCTATTTTTCTTCTTTATATGTATATGTAAAACATTTATCTACTAAACAGATTTTAGGTAAACAGCCCTGGGATAATTAATTGATCTTTATTTTTGTCTTCTAAATTTGCATTTTTAAATTTACTTGTTTTATTATTTTATCAATTTGTGTTATTTTGATTGATTCCAGGATAAAATTTGATGACTATTTAATTCATAAAAGCAATTTTCACATCTTAAATTTTATATATCTGTTTACCCACCTACCAGCCTATCTACCCACCTACCTACCTTTGCTTTGATAGAAACATTCAGTATGGAATCACTTTTGAAATATTCTTATAGGCTTTGGAACAATTTCTTAAAGCAATAAAATGATATGTGAGGCACTGAAAAGAAAAACTGTGTCTAGTAATTAACTCATTCCGTTGCCACAGGAAGTAAAGATGTGTGCAACTGCAGCTGTAATGGCATAAATTTAGAAAGCAAACTTAATTTACTGCTTCTAAAAAAATATCTGTTGGCACAACAAAACTAAAAAGTTCAAAAAAGAGCTATTTTATTTCTGGAAAATGTGTTAGTTTTCTGTTACCATTTGCAAAGATGGGTGTCTGTGAGCCTTTATACCATGAGATAAGCCATGATCAACTATGTTGCTGTCTTTTCTTCTTCATAGTGTATGCCAATTAAAGGCCTAGGATTCGTTCTTGGAGCCTATGAGTGCATTTGCAAAGCAGGATTCTATCATCCTGGAGTCTTACCAGTGAACAACTTTCAGAGTAAGTGTCCTTTGTTTCTATGCATATATATGTATATACATCATATATACTATTATTACGAAGATTTTCTTTTATCCTTGTTAGAGTTATATGGTTGAATAATCATTGGTTTGGCATTCTTTCATCACTTAAGGAGTTTTAGTTTTAGTTTGCCATCTACAATGCTCTGGAGAACCACTAAAATATACCAAAAATATTCTTAGATATGTATCAGTTTTTAATACATTTTAAAAGTCTGAAGATATTGTAGCTATCTGGTAAGACCAATGGGGATTTAGTTATTGAAAGATGCTATTACAGAAAGTTCCTAAAACTAATTTTGTCAGTTTGTTTATTTTACTTACCAATGTGTTTATATGTTTTTAATGCTGCATAAAAAGTTACCGTAAAATGAGCAGCTTAAAGCAGCACAAATTGGTTATCATACAGTTTCCATTGGTTAGGTTCCTAGTCCTGGGTTAGCTAGATCCTAAGCTCAAGGTCTCACCACTCTAAAATCAAGATGTTGGCTGGGTATAGTGGCTCACGCTTGTAATCCCAGCAATTTGGGAGGCTGAGGTGGGAGGATTTCTTGAGCTCAGGAGTTCAAAACCAGCCTGGACAACATAGTGAGACCTTGTCTCAATAATAATAATGATAATAATAATACAATGCAGAGATCATCTTCAAAAAAATGTAAGTCTACTTACTGTTATTTGCATTATCTGACCTCTATAAACAATCATGACTAGAGCCATGTCTTCGTAAATTTAATAAAATATTACATGCGGAAATTTATAGTTTCAAAAAATAAAAATAAAAGAAACTCAAAGTGTCACTTGGGTGTGATCTTCTCAGAGGCTCAGGGTCCCCTTCAAAGCTCTTTAGGATTGTTGGAAGAATTCAGTTCCTTGCAATTGTAGGCCTGAGGACCTTATTTTCTGGCTGGATGTCAGCCCAGGGTCAGTCTTAGTTCCTAAAAGTTGCCTCAAGGCCTAGCTATGTCACCCTCTCACAATATGGCTGATTCCTTTTTCAAGGCTACCAGGAGACTCTCCCTAGCCTGCTAAGACAGAGTCTTAAATGACAGAGTGTAATAATGGGAGTGACTCTCCCATCACTTCAGCATATAACGTAGCCCAACCAAAAGAGAGAATGTCCCATCATTTTTACGGATCTACCCACATTCAAATGGAAGTGATTATATAGGGCTTCTATTCCAGAATTGAAGTTTGGTCATCTGGTTATTTTATTCCTACTCCGGAAAATGTCAGTGTTACAATTCGAGTATTGAGTATTACTCTATCTCTGGAGAATGAACTTTTGCCACATCACCTTATAGCGATTGGATATAGTACCTAAGAAGAAAGACTGTAGTGGTAACGGGGTGGTTTCATGAAAGTTAGGGTTTGGGAGTTGCTAAAACTAGAGTACAGGTCTTTTTTAAATAGTTACCCATAAATCTTTGCCAGCCCTATTATCTGTGCAGGAATTTGGATTTCTCTGAGGCATACTTCAAAGGGTTCATTGAGATTGAGACCTGAATGTCTTCCTCTGGGAATTTTGGTAGACATTTATAGATTTATATATAGTGCTTTTTCGCTCTCTTAGAAGGCACTATTCTTGGTCCTGAGACTGTTTACATTTAACTTGTAGGTTCTGGAGGTGAGAAACATTTTGCTGTCTCCTCCGCCACATATTTCAGAGTTTAGTCCTTGTTCTGAGTGAGTTGTTGTAGGCAGAATTCTAAGGTGGCCTCTCAGGTTCTGCTTCCACATCTTCTTAAGTGTGGGTGTGAGCTATGAATTTGCTGGGATGCTCACTCCCTTGCTTAGGTTCTGTTATTTAGCAACATAAGAGAGTAAGGATGTAGTCACTTTTGTGATTACATTGTTTTATCTAAGACTCCATCATAGCAGACTGGAAGGAGAGAGAGAATCTTCTACTGGCTTTGAGGAAGTAAACTACCTTGTTGGGGAGACAGCCATGTGGTTGGGGCTTGAGAGCAGCCTGTAAGAACTGAGAGCAAACCCCACTAATAGCCTACGAGAAAACAGGGACTTCTAGTACTACAGTTGCAGGGAAGTAAATTCTTCCAACAGCCTGAATACTCTCAGAAGAGGACCGTGAGCTCCAGATGAGAATGCAGCCTAGCCAAAACCTTGATTTCAGCCTGGTGAGGCCCTAAGCAGAGAACCCAGTTACACTGTGCCAAGACTTCTATTCAATAGAAACAGGGAAATAATAAACAGACATCTTAAGTCCCTAAACTTTTGATCATTTATAATGCGGCAATTGCAAATATGCAATAGCAATCCTGGTAATGTATTTTAAGGATGATTATGCTTTTTGGTGTGTGTGTGCCAGACCATGGCGACACCGGAGCTACTTTGGCATTTTTCACGTTTATGGTCCAGACATAACATATGATTCAACACTGAAGGATTAAGGGAAAAGGTTTTAGCTTATGTTCTGTGAAGGTATTTTGTATCTGGTTTACCCACATTTGTTCTCAGCTCCCACTATGTGACTGAAATAAAACATCTAAATATTGTAGAATCAGAGAATGACTATGCCATTTGCTTATAACACTACCAGGAGAAACTGGTTAACCTTTAACAACTTATCTTTATTTAATTTGCACACTCCTACTTTCTTCCTTATTTTAAAAGCCAGTGTTTTCTTACTGGACCTACACTCTAAGAAAAGGCTGCCTCTCTGTGTGAGTCTAACTCCCATGTTATACACGTTGCAGCCATGGAAGAGAGGCCACTCTTTCCAGGAAGATGATCTATAATTGAATTTAGATTTGATTCAGCTTTGACCTCAGCACATACTTAGCCAGGACCAACATTCCTCAGTGACAGAGCCGAATAGTCACTGCATGTTGTAATTTGAAGCCAGTAAGGCAGGGGTCCCCAACCCTTGGGCTGCAGACTGGTGCCAGTTAATGGCCTGTTAGGAACCTGGCCGCACAGCAGGAGATGGGCAGTGGGTGAGTGAATTAGTCCATTCTCATGCTGCTATGAAGAAATATTCAAGACTGGGTAATTTATAAAGAAAAGAGATTTAATCGACTCACAGTTTCACATGGCTAGAGAAGCCTCAGGAAACTTACAATTGTGGAAGGCACCTCTTCACAGGGTGGCAGGAGAGAGAATGAGTGTTGAGCGAACGGGGAAGACCCTTATAAAACCATCAGATCTCATGAGAACTCACTATCACGAGAACAGCATAGTGAAAACTGCTCTCATGATTTAGTTATCTCCACCTGTTCCTGTCCTTGACACATGGGGGATTATTACAATTCAAGGTAAGATTTGGGTGGGGACACAGAGCCAAACCATATCAGTGAGATAGTATTAATGCCCAAACTCTGCCTCCTATCAAATCAGTGGTGGCATTAGATTCTCATAGAAGTGCATGTGAGGGATCTAGGTTGCACGCTCCTCATGAGAATCTAATGCCTGATAATCTGAGGTGGAGCAGTTTCATCCCCAAATTGTCATCCTGCATGCCCTCCACCTCAGTCCATGGAAAAATTGCCTTTCATGAAACCAGTCTCTGGTGCCAAAAAAGGTTGGGGACCACTGCCATAAAGTACTCTTTAACCAGAAATAGCTTTCCTGATAGCCTTGTCAAGTTTCACAAAAATCCAACATTAATCACTTCTTGTCCTAAAGAGAGAGTACAACAACCTGACTAGGAATATGAGCTGTGTAACTCACCAGTGTCATCATCCAAGAACTACTCAATATTTTTTATATTTTGGGCTTATATGAGAATATATTGTATGTCTCCGTGTTTTAATTTATTAGGTCTCTTCATCATAGTATCCAGGCAAGTTATAGGGAAAGTTATTTTTATACTTTCTTGATGAGGTATCTGTGAGATAAGGAATGACCACATGTAGCCCTTGAGCCAAAGGTAAGAAAGGCATTAAGGACCCAACATATAAGATAACATGGAAAACTGCTAGCACAGTACATGGCATATAATAAGTGGTCAATACACAGTTAAATAATTAAATACACATATACTCACATATAAAAACAAAATATTAATCATGCATGTAAAGAGATATCTCCTAAGCACCACTGGTCATCAGCACCTTATCTCAAATATTTTATTATATTAGGATAACTAGTGACTTTAGCTGGGACCTTTGGAGAATTAATTCTACAGTAGGAGGAAATTAGTTGAGAAACAAAGGATATACAGCAAAGATAAAATTCACTTGATTTATAATTGTAAATAGAGAAAAAAGACCCCAAATTCCTAAATCTCTTGTAGTCTTGTGTCCCCTTTGGAGAGAGGAGCTAAGATGTGGTGCTGATCTCTTAGAGAAAATATATATATGACTTAAAAATTCTGTTAAAATGTGAAGTGATTTAAAAATCTTTATTTAGACCTAGGCCCACAGTAAACAAATGGCTCATGAAGACCAAGAGAATGTATTCAAATAACATGATATGAAATTGTGCTGACAGTCCAGAGACCTTGTTCCTGGCATCTCTCTTGAAGTTAGTAATCATATGCGAGTTAATGGGATCTGACATCTGGATAGTAGCAGGATTTCAGAATAACCAAGTACTGATGTTTCGCTGTCTCTTCAAATCCAGGTTGTTCCCTTCCAGGTTGATGAAATACAAGCTTGTGACTAGCTCATCTTCCTCAAATTCATCTCTCCTAGTATGGATTCTGTCTTCAGTGAAACTGCTTTTATCTTTTGTGTGGATGTAGTGCCAGTCTTTCAGTCTTATTTCTTTCACCTTTTGGATTGACTTCAGCCTGTATACATTTCCAAATCTCAATTTACAAGTGAGCCATATCCAAAAATGATAATCCCTACTTACGCAGCTCTAGTGCTATTGATATGAGAAGATACGATGAGAGGAAAAAGATAACAAAGTAATTAGAGACATAAAGAGTATGCAGTTCTGGAAGAAAAAGAAGGGAAGCTCTTTGAAAGTGGTACAGTTTAGGGATTCTGGCTGAGCTCTACAGCAAATGTTAAGCAAGGCTGACTTGTGTCTGGGATGAGTCTTGGTTTTCTTGCCTTGCTTGAGTCTCACATTCTCTTCCTACTCTCTTTCATGGCTGGGGAGTTGGGACATGTGCCTTTCCAAAAATCTTAAAGTTGAAAAGAACAAAGAAATGCTGAGAAAATGTTTCAGATCAGAGGCTAAGAAACATGGCAAGTAAATTCAATGCAGGATCCTAGATTTCACCCTAGATGGAGAAAAGTAGCCACAAAGGACATTATTCTGGCAATTGATGAAATTTGAATATGGGCTATGTATTAGATGATAATACTATATCAGAATTAAATTTCCAACTTTTATAATTGTAATGTGGTTTTGTGTGAGGATGCCCTTTTCATAGGATATGCTAGCTGAAGTGTCTATGGGTAAAGGGATATAGAATCTCCATCCTATACTTACATGGTTCAGGAAGAATAGTATACGTTAAATTTATATAAACATCTATCAAGACAATAGACATTTGCTTTCTGAAGACTAAGCTCAGTATCAGTCTCTAGTATCTATTCCAAACTTAGACGGAATAGATTAAAAGAGCTTGAACAACACAATCTCATAAATAGCATAGTCACTTTCACCACTGGTCTGACTTCAACCTTGTAGTCTCGTTCTGAAGCTAGGCTTTTACTGTATTATAGGAACCTAGTCCTAATCAGTTTTACTCTAGTTATAGAAGAAGGATTCTCCATCCAATTGCCGATCTTTTGTTTTTACCTCAGTAATTTGCTCAATTTTCATATATTTTTCATTAGTCTTATTTGTAGGGACTAATGAAAAATGCGAATCGAACATATTTCCAGATCTCAGATTCTTTCAATTCACTTGTCCTAAAAATGGGCTGTGGACTAAGATATAATACTTCAGTCCTCTGAAAATCTTCCTTTTCCTCCACTAGCTGAAATATTACTTTATTAGACTTTTCCCCTCATTTAATATAATTGTATATATTTGCATTATTTTACTTTACTAGACTTCTAATTAGAGACTTATTTATATTAACAATCATCTTTCCCCAAATATTAAAGAAAGACCTCTGGCAGGGAAATTTGACTATTAATTAGCTCACTGTGGTAGGAAGAATGTCTGAAACTTCATTTACCAACATAATAGTGACAATTTTCTTTGCATGGTAGAATTGTAATTTTTGTCTTCTTTTTGCTTCTGTGTTTTCTTTTCTCTTAAGTAAAAATACATTTCTTACACAAAATCATAACGTTTTAAAAATAAAATATAACATTCAGAACATATTCCTACCTGACTTAGCAAATTTAGAAACTTTGAAAAGATACAAGGTATTTACATTGCCTCTAAGTATCTCTCCACAAATTACTATTTACAAAGAAAAAAGTAACCTACAGTGAACAGACTTGTGGCATACCACCTTACCAAGTAATTAATCAAAATAGCATACTCAATTATTGGGACAAACTGACTCCTTGTGCCTCCTGGTATGTTACACTGAGGATACAGCGTTATTTTTATGGTGTTCCTACCAAAAGTTAATAATCTGAATCTAATCATGAGGAAATATCAGGCACATCAAAACTGAGGGACATTCTATAAAATAACTGGTCTGTGCTTTCCAAAAATCTCAAAGTTGAAAAGAACAAAGAAATGCTGAGAAACTGTCTCAAATCAGAGGCTAAGATACATGGCAAGTAAATTCAATGCATGATCATAGATTTCACCCTAGATGGAGAAAAGTAGCTGCAAAGGACATGATTCTGGCAACTGATGAAATTTGAATATGGGCTATGTATTAGGTGATAATATAGTATCAGTATTAAATTTCCAACTTTGATAATTGTAAGGTGGTTTTGTGTGAGGATGCCCTTTTCATAGGACATGCTAACTGAGGTGTCTATGGGTAAAGGGATATAGAATCTCCGTCCTATACTTACATGGTTCAGGAAGAATAGCATACGTTTAAATTTATAAACATCTATCAAGACAATATGAATGGTAAAGTAAATACAGCAGAATGTAAATAATTGATGAATCTGGGTAAAGAATATATTGGATTTATTTCTACTATTCTTGTAGATTTTCTGTAAAATTTAAGTGATATCGCAGTTAAAAGTTACAAAATCTAACTTTGAGAATATCTGTTTTAATTCAAAGGACTTAAATATTTCAATAATTGTAGCTTTGGTGAGTTAATTAGACATTTGTGATTTGGAGCAAAAATTCACTTATCAAAGGGAATTTATTGCTATCAAAAGCGACATGACTTTAATTTTTTTATTATAAAAATGTTATATACTCATTAAATAAACTTT
>NW_012107286.1:788389-792211 GCF_000951045.1 Mandrillus leucophaeus
TGTGAGAAACATATTAGTAGGAGGGAAGTTAATCTATAATAAAGATCATTAAGATCAACAATGAAGAGGAAGGCGATCTTTTCTGGTGCCTTTTAGTTACTTGCAACATTTTACAAAACAATGTAGGTAAGGAATAAGGCTAATCTATAATCAAAGATACAAAAGTTATAGCTGCCGGTTATGTGACTTGAGCACCATAATCACATTCCTTTTAGGCTCAAAATAATTTAGAGTTCCAACAGCTTAGATTTTGAATTAGTTATTTTTATATTTTACACTTTCTTTTAGGAGTCATCTCCTAAATCAGACATCTGTGTCCAAGTTCGTATCTCAGGTTCTGCTTTCTGGGGACCAAGACGAAAATAGCAGCTTTAGCTGTTTGGTAGTTGCAACTTGCACATAAATTCAGGAAAAAAATATTATTTTCTGTTAAAGCTTTCTGCATTTGCAGTTACAGAAAGAAATAATAATTTGCCTCTTGTAAAATAGGAGGCAGAGTGAGAGATAGTTTGGGGATAATTAAGAATTTTGTTTGGCATTAATATTGGGGGAGCCTAGGCATCTTTGCTATTTTTATTCATTCTTTGGGCAATGTTATCTAGTCTCGTGGCTCTAAATACTCCCTAAGTGCCCATTATTTTCAAATATTTATCTTCAGTGCAGGCCTTTTTCACATATATCAGGATGCCTTTTAGACGTCATCACTTGGCTCTCAAGTAGACATCCTTAACCTGACATGTCAAGATTGGACTTAGGATTTCTTCCAAAGCCTTCTGCACATGTGTGCTTTCCCTTCTTGGTTAATGGTAACTTTTTTCTTCCACTCATTCATACTAAACACCTTGGAGACAGCTTTGACACTTTTCTTTCTGTCTCACGTGATAACCAAGCCATCTAAAATTATGTCAACTCCACCTTCAAACTCTGCATGCAGCCATTTTTACTGCGATACTGTGACCCCAGCCTTTATCAAGTCTCACCTGGATTATTACAGTAGCTTCTCACTACTATCCTTGCTCTTTCCCTTGTCCTCTAGAGTATGTTTTCTATACAATCAAAGCAATCCTTTAATTACATAAACCATATCATGTTACTCCTTTACCCAAAACCCTAACCCTAACCCTGCAAAAACTAAGCTTAAATATACTGAGCACTTAACATACTGCAATATTTTTCAAGTTTAAGTGATTCGAGGTGCTAAATAGTTTCTACTTATCCCATCTCAGAGAATTAAACCTTAGCTGATGTGGGTGAAGTTTCAAGTTTCATTTGTATTGAAAGTAAATAATGTATACTGTTTGCTTTAAATGTAGCTAATATCTTCCTAAGCCAATGAAAAAAGATCAGCCTATTTAGTTGAAGCAAGAAAGCAAAGATTTGTGTAAGAAGGACTATTTTGTAAAACAAACAATACCTCCACAGATAATTTTTTGATTAATTTAACTTCTATTGTACTTCTTTTTATGGTATTTTGGTTTGTGTGGTGATTGCTTGCACCTGTTAGGATTCACTGTCCTTTGTTGCTAATGTCCAGTGCCTGGTAAAGCCATTAGGTTTCAATTTGTCCATTGTTTTTGGTTGTTTCTGATGGGAAGATAAATTTAATCCCTGTTCTTCCATCTCGTCCAGAAGGGGGAAATCCTAACCTCTGTGTCTCAAATCTGAATCTTAGAGCTCATACTTTATCATCTCCTATTCTACAGTGCTCTATGATTCTTCACATTGTAGTCACCATCATTAGACCTTCTGAATCCTTGACACTTTTATCTTAGTGAAATGACTCTGGCTTCACTTACGTAATTATCCAGTTCGTACTCGAGTTAATGCATTGTTTTCTCAGTATCCTGGCTCCTCATACTTCTCAGTTTTTGACTTGACTATGATTCTTCAAGTTTTTATCTGCATTGGATACCTTTTTTTAATCATCTCAAGTTGCTTTTCGCCTTATCTCTTTCTCTACCCATTGCAATCACCATTTCCTGAAGGTTTTGAATGGCTTTGTGTAAGTGCCATTGTGGTGTGCCTTTCCTCATATGCTTCTCACTTTCTGTTCTGCTATGAGGTACCCCTGTGGTCGTGACACAAGATGTGAGAACCTGCTTTGGATCAAGTGTGCATAATGCAGGCACGTGGGGGCAGTTGATGATTCTCGAAACCCTGTATCAATTAGTAAGGTTGATAATGGAGACATGTTTTCCCCTTTATCTCTGCGATTGACTCAGATTCAAGAAGTCCCTGGAGGATTGAGCACAAACTGCTCCAAGGGAGTGAAGGCTGCAGATCCAATATACAGCCTTGTGTTGGCTTTCCTCCTTTGCGTTTTTACCCCTCCTCTCACACTCTTGCTGTCTGGGAGCACGTTTTGTAGTTACATGAAAAGAAACCTAAAACTGTCATTAGCAAAATCCTTTCTTTATTCTCTGTGTGTGACTGCTCTATCCTCTGCGTTTGTTTCTATGCTACTCATAATCGTACAAAATCACACACTATCTTGACTATGTTTCTTAGTAATGCATACTGTCTTACTCTAACTGGATTATTTTTCTGCCAAGTGATCTGACAAATCATCTTGTATTATATTTCTGCCTCAACCTTCACGTCTTTAATCTCAAAAAAGGCCTTCTTCACTCTCAATAAGTATTCTTACCTGCTTTGTTGAGAAGGATAAGACTCTACAAGATTGGCTGCCACATTTTTTCTACTTCAAAATGTATTTTTTTCCAACTGATTCCTTCTTTCTGCTAAAAAACAGTACACCTTTTAAAAATCTTTGATTTACCTCTACTTTTTTCCAATGTTAGAAGAGATATCAAATATTCTTAGAGTTAATTTCTCCAACTATGCTGTTGATTACATCCAATCATGACTTCTCAAATCCTTCCTTTACCAGTTTTCTCATATAGTTACTCAATTTCAAATGGCCCATTTTTACTGGATGCAGTTGTGTTATGATCTCACCTGTTTCAAAGAAAACAAACAAACAAAAACAAAATCACTTTTTAAAAATATCATCATTATTCCTCTCAACCATGAGTTTTTCTTGCTTTTTCCATTCAATAGTGCATTTATTTAAATAATATTCTATCTTATTACTTATTTAGTACGTAAGCCTTGACAATTTAGGAACTAAATCTCCTACTCTTTGGAAACTATTATCTTATAGGTCAGTGAAGAATAAAATAATTATTAAATCTTGTAGACTTTTCTCAGTCATATTGATCACATTATAGCATTTTTTAGTAAATTTCATTTCTGTTATGACACTGTAAGTACTCTTCCCTGTCTAGCATTTCCCTCTGTACATTTCCCAATAATTATCTTATCCACTCCCAGAGATCTCTGCAGGTTCTGTCTCTAACATTCACTCTGTGTCTCAGTTCTTTCTTCTAACTTCTCTGTTTCGGAGGAATATCTTTTTTTAAGGCACCATGAATTCCTAATTACTCTTTGCATCTCCTATATTTGGAGAAGAGGAGAAAGGGCCAGTCACTATGATTTCTATAAATATTAATAATCTCAACTAGGTGCGGTGGCTCACACCTGTAATCCCAGCACCTTGGGAGGCCGAGGCAAGTGGATCACGAGGTCAAAAGTTCGAGACCAGCCTGACCAACATGGTGAAACCCTGTCTCTACTAAAAACACAAAAATTAGCCAGTCATGGTGGCCCGTGTCTGTAGTCCCAGCTACTCAGGGAGCTGAGGCAGGAGAATCACTTGAACCTAGGAGACGGAGGTCTCAGTGAGCCGAGATCATGCCACTGCACTCCAGCTTGGGTGACAGAGTGAGACTCCATCTCAAAAATAAATAAATAAATAAATAA
>NW_012107286.1:793279-794502 GCF_000951045.1 Mandrillus leucophaeus
AAAAAAAAAAAAAAAAAAAAAAAGACTTAGGAAAACTGTTCCCTGCCCTCATGAAGCTTTTGAAATTTTGCTAATTTTCCTCAACCACTGTCACTGATGATTTTTAAAATCAAAAGGATAAAAATAATTTTGTAAGAGTCTAAAGTAACTCTTTCACCTAGCAAGAGGGTTGATAAAAGGTCTATAATAAATGAGAAAAGGAATGAGGAGTCAAGGATGTCTTTTGACTCTATACTCAATCTTACCTACCTAAGAGGTGCAAATGACACTGTGGTTTTATTTGGAACTTTCAGGAAGGGGTCCGGATCAACATATTTCAGGAAGTACAAAAGATGTGTCAGAAGAAGCCTATGTCTGCCTACCTTGCAGGGAGGGCTGCCCCTTCTGTGCAGATGACAGCCCGTGCTTCGTCCAGGAGGATAAGTATTTGCGACTTGCCATCATCTCCTTCCAAGCCCTGTGTATGCTGCTCGACTTCGTTAGCATGCTGGTGGTCTACCACTTTCGCAAAGCAAAGGTAAACCCAGGTACCCTGGTTATGATCCTCTTGTTATAGAGCAACCTCTTATCTTTTTAAGCAAACAGAGTTTTCACATTCAAGTTTCTTCTCTACTAAGCAGCAGTCTTTCTATAATATGATTGGACTAGAATATGAAAGTTATATTCTTTAGCTGACCAGAAAAATAGAGATTAAAACATGATACTTTAACATTTACAGAACGTTTCCCCTTGTTTAGTCTGGATCTCAAGTGCTTCATTGACTTAAATGACTCTCCTTTACATCATATCTTTGGCCTCTAGAGAAACTTATTCTGCCACTATCCAATGTATTATTAATTTTTTTGTATCTAAGAAGCTTTGTTATGTTTATTATATTTTTCTTATGTTTAAAGATGGTAAATGACTCAACTATTTTTTAGCACATTATACTTTGAAGAATGAATTTATTTATGACCTTATATTTTGTCTTACATTAGTGTCCCAGAATAATAACAATCCTGGGAAGAACTTTATACAGCTTTGGAGAGAACATATCCTTTGGTTCTATTCTAAGTAATCAAGAGTAGTATAGACCAGGAGCAGTGGCTCATGCCTGTAATCTCAGTACATTGAGAGGCCAAGGCTGGAGAATTGCTTGAGGCCAGAGAGTTTGAGACCAGCCTGACCAACATAGCAAGACCCTGTCTCTACAAAAAATAAATAAATTAAAAAACCATTTCTCT
>NW_012107286.1:794552-795814 GCF_000951045.1 Mandrillus leucophaeus
ATATCTGTTTTAATTCAAAGGACTTAAATATTTCAATAATTGTAGCTTTGGTGAGTTAATTAGACATTTGTGATTTGGAGCAAAAATTCACTTATCAAAGGGAATTTATTGCTATCAAAAGCGACATGACTTTAATTTTTTTATTATAAAAATGTTATATACTCATTAAATAAACTTTGGAACGTATACAAAGGTAGAATTTTAAAGGCCATTCAAAGTCTATTTTTCATTTAATTATTTTCAGTTTATAGTTTGTACACAAATGTCTGTATATATCATCTTTCTAAAAATTTGGAATTATATTTATTTAAAATATCATACATAGTTTCTTTGAACATAATTTTAATAGTTACATAGAATTCCACTGAATAAACACATTGTGGTTTGCTTAATCATTCTAAGGTTTATACTTTTACTAGTTTCTATAAATGTAAGACTATATTTATATAAAAATATCTAGAAGTTTTATGGGTTTTTTTCTTGTCAATGAAAATAAGGCAAGGAAATAAGTTAACATACTGTTCACAAATTGTCACAATTTATTTTGGCAGGCTTATGATATAGGTGAACATTTTAGATTCCTCAGATGGCCTGTAAATGCTACTGTAACCTTCTCCCAATGTCCTTCTCTGTATTTTTTCTCAAGGCAACACTCATATAGGAAACAAAAGAGTGGCTACTGCCAAAGCTATATAGCTTTATACATTTGCCATTTGTCTTCAGGACGTATTTGTTTTGTCTGAAAGTTCTAAGTCTCGTCTTCAAGGGTTTTTAGATTTCAGCAAGGCAGATTGGCATTCTGTGCATGGAGGATGCGTTTCCAGTTGCTCAATCAAATTTTGATACAACATGGTTTCTAAACAGATTTGCCCATAGGTGCCAAAGTCAGCTGTGCTAACTCATATTCTTAATGTGTTTTTCTAGTTTGTTTCCAGCAACTTGAAAAATACTACTTTGATTAAATTTCTTAAGCATACAGGGTTTGAGAGCATAAACAATGAAGTAGTGAGTTGAATGTTATTTTCAACTAAGCATCTGTATTATAGATCAGTTAATTTATTCTTTTGAGAGAGCACATTCATCAGTAACAATTGTTTATTGAGTATCCAATATGTATAAACTACTAAGGTGCTAAGTGTATAAAGAGATACATCTATAAATCATGGCCCCATCTCAAATAATGTAAAATTTTAAATAATCATAAGCTTAAGAAGAGAGCTTATTTATTTATTTATTTATTTATTTATTTATTTATTTATTTG
>NW_012107286.1:795864-801119 GCF_000951045.1 Mandrillus leucophaeus
AATTAAAAAACCATTTCTCTACAAAACAAACAAACAGACAAACAAAAACAAAAAAACAAAAACTAGCCAGTGTGGTGGTGCCTGCCTACAGTCCCAACTGTTTAGGAGGCTGAGACAGGAGTATCTCTTGAGCCTAGAGTTCAAGACTGCAGTGAGCTCTGATCACACCACTGTACTGCTGCCTGGGTGACACAGTGAGACCCTGCCCTGTCTCAATAAAAAGGGGTGGGTAGAAGCATTTGTATGCCTTTCAGTCAGGGGTAAATGAAATGTTAAAATGTGCAGGACAAAGCTTTGGGGGAAGCTTTCTCAAGTTGGCCACCCAATTAGTTACATGTAGCCAGTGTTGTATTTGAATTTGTGGTTCTGATGCTTGCAGAAATGTATTTGTGCCATTGGAAAGAAAACAAAACCTAAAGTCTCCAATCTTTTCCAAATTCAAAGGACCTCTTTATACTGGGAAAGTTGTACAGATTGGTTTAGATTACAGAGCTCATTGAAGGTATAAAGTGTTCCCATTAGAAACTGTTTTAAAAACCCTCTGTGAATGGCATCTATTATGAAGCCTCAAGTTCCACATTTTTATTATTAAAAAGCCTCTGTTGAGATTCTAGGAGACTGTGTTCATTTTGTTAATGTTATAGACTTTGATAGTCATTTAAAATGGACAATTTCATTAACAGAAGAATCCAGCACAAATTAAAATCAAGCTTAAAGTCAGCAAGAAAGTGAGGCAGATTGCTCCTCATTTAACCAATTAACCTTTCTTTTGCAACAAACTGTGTGTTATATAATAAAAATAGTAGGCAAGTAGAGTTGAGAAATATATAACCACTGTTACCTAGATAAAATTAATTGGTTTTGTAAAAAGCCTGTCAGTGGCATAGCAGGTAGAATTGAAAGGTCTGTTTATTAATTTCTCTGAAATCTCTCTGATATAATGTAATTCATTTATATGGTAGATAACACACGGTTCCCTATGAATTTTAATTGATTTTGATAATTAATGATTGCTCTGCTAAATGAGTCAGTAATACATGGTAGGTAAAATATTACATTGGATATTAAAAAACCTGAGATAGTTCTGACAAGACCAATGTCTTAATAAATGTTAATGTTACTTAGCTTTGCCAGTTATTAAACCTTGCTAATTTCCCTGGACCTTCATGTGAAATGTCATTTTAATGACCAAAATCCTACTTTACAGGACTATAATGAGAATACATAGTTTTACATGTCATTTTAGTGAAATTTCTGTAGATTAAAAACTATTAATAGTAGGAATTGATAAATTAAACATTATCTAGTTTTCAGATGGTCACCTTTCGAAGAATCAGTTTTTATTTTGCATAATAAAAGGGGGATATAAGCTAATAAAGCGAATGAACATAGACCATGTATATTGATGAAAAGAAATGTTTGATGCAATTTTCTGCTGTGATTTCAATTGCTAAAAGCAATTGTAAAAATGATAGAACATTCCAGTATAGAGATTGGAGATTTATAGCATGTAGAATTTGGATTCGCTTTTTAAAGATTTCCTGTGTCTTTGCAACATTTCTTTGGATGAAGAAGAAACTTGATCTCTTTTGTAGTAATACTGACATTTCTTTAGGAGTTTCCTATTACATTCTCTACTCATTGATAATTAAAAGAACAAAGCCCACACAATTTATCAATTTACATCTATTTTGACAAAAAAATCCAATTGTAATACAGAAGTAGCATAACAATTGCGGGGAAGTGTGCAGACTCAGATTGTTTAGATTTGAATACTGTCTCAGCTCCTTGCATACTGTGAGACTTTGTGAGAATTGCTTAGCCCTTTTTTGTCTAGTTTTCTCCTCTGTAAAATGGCATTCATACGCCATGTATAAAAATTAAATTAAAATGGATCATAGATCAAAATGAGAGAGTAAAAACCCAAGAAAGTTTTATTAGGATAAAACATTGGCATAAATCTTCATGAACTTCAGTTAAGCAGTAGGTTCTTAAATATGACATCACAAGCATACATAACAAAAGAAGTAGATAAATTTGACTTCATGAAAACTTATTTGTATCAAAGACAGCATCAAGAAAGTAAAAAGAAAACACATAGAATGGCAGAAGATATTTGTAAATCCTACCTGTGATAAGGAATAGTATCCAGAATATGTAAAGGACAGGTAACCAATCAATGAAAAGAGAAGTAAAACCAATTTAAAAAGTGAGACAAGGATCTAAATAAACTTTTATCCAAAGAAAATATATGAATAAGCCAAAATGTGTATGAAAGGATTATCAACACATAGTCACTAGGAAAACGCAACTCAAACTAACAATACCCACTAGCATAGCTAAAAATAGAAAAGACGGTAACAAGTGTTGGGGATGTGGAGAAATTGACACTCTCATTCATTCCTGTGGGAAATGTAAAATGGTACAGCCCTTTTGGAAAATAGTTTGGCAGTCCCTCAAAAAGTTAATACTCGAAGTATGATATGACCCAGCAATTCCACTCCCAGTATATATCTAGAAGAACTGAAAATATATGTCTACAAAGAAATATGCACACCAATGTTCATAGGACACGGATGAACCTTGAAAACTGCTAAGTAAAAGCGTTACAAAAGATCACATATTGTATCATTTCATTTAAATGAAATGCTCAGAAGAGGCAAATTCATGGAGACAAGTAGATTAGTGGTTACCAGGGACTACCAGGAAGAAGAATGGGGAGTTAGCGCTATTGAGTTCAGGGTTTCTTTTTGGAACAACAAAAATGTTACAAAATTAGATTATGGTAATAGTTGCACCCCTCTGTCAATAGGCTAAAAACTACTGGATTATATACTTTAAAAATGTGAATTTTAAAGTATGAGTATTATATCTCAATAAATCTTTTACAAATTTTTAAAGGAGTTTACATCTTATTAATACTTACCTTCCGGGATTATTTAAAAGAGTTAATGAGATAATCCATGTAAAATACCTTCCACTTAGTTTTACTAGTTGTTTGTCTTTTGTAATATAATTTTGGACCTCTTTATAAAATTCATAATTCATGTATGCTTCCCACATTGGGGGCCAAGTACGACATTTAAAGTAGTTCAAAAGAATGAGAAGTTGGGAAACATAGCTGTGCCTCTTTGAAGTAGGCACCCAAGCTCCATAAGTACTCATTCATAGGCACACATGCAATCGCATACATATTTCTGTGCTGATAATCTTCTTCAAAAACCATTTACTGTGCATTTATTTATATGTGGCTTTTTGTCCTTTTCAAGAGTGATTACTTAGGATGCAAATAAAACCCAGTTTATTTACCTACTTATTGATATTACTGGCTTTTCTAGGAAGTTTCAATTTCCATCCCCACCCTCAAAATGAGAAACTTATGGAAATCTTTCCTGGGTATTGATTATGAAGTCATTAGGGATATTGAGAATTAGGACACATACTCCTTCTTGTGTTGTTATAATAGTTAGAAAAAAAGTAACAAAATAAAAATTTGTAATATAGGAATAAGTTTGTTACTATAATACTTTCCTGGTTTTAATTTAGCAAGATGAAAAACAGTTCAGAGCTAGAATGGAGAAACCTCTCATTTTATAGATAAGAAAATCCAGCCCCTGAGCAATTAAGTTTCCAAAGGTAACACAGCTAGGTTGAAAAGTTTATACATGTATATTTAGCCTTATTTCAGCATATGAAATAAAAACACTTCTAGAAGATTAAAAGTGTAAGTTAATAAATTAAGGCTAAGTGAAAATAAGTATAGAAAAAATTAGTTGAAATCAAGAGTGAGGTTAAGATATCAAATGGATTCCATGAGGGCTGGGATACTGTTCTCACCCCGTGCCAGTGGGAAGAGCTTTCCTGGAGTTTTCTAGTAGCAGTGCAAATGGGAGGAAAAAAAATAAGTCATAGTAGCCATAAAATAAAAACCAACCAGTCACTGATATGAAATTCAAATATTCCTGGCACCGAGTCTTGGAAGAAATTTCTCCTGTGGATCTTTATATAGACAATATTGTAAAATGTAGTGAATGATAAGCATTCTTACATGGAATACGATAATTATTTTCATGGCTCTGTTCCTGTTAATTTCCCCAAATGTGTGCTGATATTTGAATACTTAAATACAGCTCATGCAAATCAATTCTGTAGGGGTGTCATAATGTGGTCCTGATACACTGTTCTTGGCTGATGTTAATGCAGGTACTTTTAGAGTGTCTAGATCACAGTTGGCCAGTGTGCAGCCCACAAGTTACTGCTACATGACTATGGTAGACACACATGGGGTTTTTTTTTTTTCCCCATTTCATTCAGAATCAGCCTCAGAACCGTTCTTAGGACTCTAAGCAGATTCTATCCATGAAATCTATTTGCTCTCCTGGATCTTGAAACACAGGAGGGCTGCAAATCCTTCATATAAACTTTTATAAATACTGCTGGTCATTGCTGAGTTTTCAAAAGGTATTCACTGAGTGAAATCAAATTCGAGGTCCTATTCCCTATTAAGAGCAAGAAGGGGGGCGGAGCAAGATGGCCAAACAGGAACAGCTCCAGTCTCCAACTCCCAGCGCGAGCGACACAGAAGACCGGTGATTTCTGCATTTTCAACTGAGGTACTGGGTTCATCTCACTAGGGAGTGCCGGACAATCGGTGCTGGTCAGCTGCTGCAGCCCGACCAGCCATAGCTGAAGCAGGGCGAGGCATCACCTCACCTGGGAAGTGCAAAGGGGAAGGGAATCCCTTTTCCTAGCCGGGGGAACTGAGACACACAACACCCGGAAAATTGGGTAACTCCCACACCAATACTATGCCTTAAGCAAACGGGCACACCAGGAGATTGTATCCCACACCTGGCTGGGAGGGTCCCACGCCCACGGAACCTCCCTCATTGCTAGCACAGCAGTCTGCAATCTAACCGCAAGGCAGCAGCGAGGCTAGGGGAGGGGGGCCCACCATTGCTGAGGCTTAAGTAGGTAAACAAAGCCGCTGGGAAGCTCCAACTGGGTAGAACTCACAGCAGCTCAAGGAAACCTGCCTGTCTCTGTAGACTCCACCTCTAGGGACATGGCACAACTAAACAACAACAAAAGCAGCAGAAACCTCTGCAGATGCAAACGACTCTGTCTGACAGCTTTGAAGAGAGCAGTGGATCTCCCAACACGGAGGTTGAGATCTGAGAAGGGACAGACTGCCTGTTCAAGTGGGTCCCTGACCCCTGAGTAGCCTAACTGGGAGACATCCCCCACTAGGGGCA
>NW_012107286.1:805859-842006 GCF_000951045.1 Mandrillus leucophaeus
AATAAAAAATAAATAAATAAATAAATATTTTAAAAAAAAAGAGCAAGAAGGCAGTTGATTGTGAAGGTGTGTGCTATTATAACAGGTGAACCTGGGGATAGAATGCTGTGTGCTAATGATGGCTGAGGCATCTACCTAGACACACACCTGAAGAGAAGTACATGCTCTCAGATGCCAGAAGATACCGTGAGGAAGGGCCAGGAAACACCTGGTTAGGGATGGCACCTAAGCTAGAATCTGAGACTTTTTCTCTTACTTCCTCTTTTGCCAATATGTGAACCAGGTTCTTTAATCCAGTTTTCACCAGAATTCATAAAATGTCACATCTTAGTTGCCTTTAGGATATGCACCGTATGCCACTGAGGTCCTGCTGGAAGTGGGCCATTTTGGAACTGAGGCCCCTTTTATTCATATTAGAGTAGTTCCGTGAATTGACAAATCAAAGATAGGAAAACCAATAGCAATGTCAAACCTAGCAGCTGAACCAGTCCTTTTGGGCAACAAGCAAATATATGTAGGGATAATGGAGAGTTCTCTGTTCTCAAATGAAATATTAGGTGATCATGTTGAAGAGACACAATATAGTATAGATACTTACGTCTTTTCAGTTGCATGATTCTTCCAGGAAAGTCTAATTTTGAGTACATTTATTTGAAAGAGATTTGTCCAGGCCCAAAACATCAACGCTAGTAATTAACTACTAACCATCATTGATGAAATATTGGTTTAACATTTTATCATTTTAAATGACACAAATGAGATTCCATTATATTCCAGGGTGAGACTTGTGGGATGATACCTCCAAGAGCAAATTAAAATTCACCCTGCAGAAACATTTAGGAAACTAATTACACACATTTGTCCCTATGCCTTTGGTTAAAGATGAAATCTGTCAGTAAACTGTGAGTAATTTTGAGCCCAGTGTGTTCTTCTAAAACAACAAGAATTTTAAAACAGTATTTTAAAGAGCCTGAATATTAAATATTTTTTAATTTATTCTACATTTTTTTACCAAATATTATGACAAGGAACATATTTTTCCATTCATGATTTCAAAGAGAGAGTATGGTTCCTTACAGCTATTAATAATGTCAAGTGTTAGTATAATTTATTTTCAGATGAAAATTTTGGAGAAACAAGGTACACTAGAAGGAACAGCAGCATATACCATTTCTGAACATAATCTTTTGTTTGACTTATTTTTAGTAAATTTTAGCATGTTTTGAGTTTAGTAATTTAGAAGAAAAAACTGATTTTTTAAAAACATGAACACACTGTAGTTGGTATTTTCTCCTCTATTTCTATAATCTTTCTTTTTAAAAAATTAGAAGTTGACAAGAGATTTAATAACAATGCTAATTTTTTGTTTGAAAAAATGAGATGTTTTAGTGTATGTGAAATGACTTTCTAAGTGAAATTCTAATAGGTTAATTATAATGTTCTAATGACTATTTTGGTAAAATAAAGATAGGTATGTCATTTTTATTTTAGAAAAAATTTTATTGTTCATTTTCAGAACTTTTTTTATCATCACAAACCAAACTCTCTACCCATTATACAATAACATCCCATTTTTCTATCCCTTGGTAAACTCTCTTCTACTTTCTGTTGCTAAATATTTGCCTATTTTATGCCTTCTGTAAGTGGAATCATATAATATTTATTCATTTGTATCTGACATTTAGCATAATGTTTTCAAGATTCATTGATGTGGTACCATATGTTATAACCTGATTTCTTCTTGATGATGAATGACATTGTTTGTATATACCACATTTTGCTTTTCCATTCATCTATATTGATGGCCATTTGAGTTGTTTCTACTTTTTGGCTATTGTGAATGATGCTGCTGTGAACATTCATGTACAAATATCTGTTTGAATCCTTGTTTTAAATTCTTTTGCTATATACCTAGTAATGGAATTGCTGGATCATATGATAATTCTAGGTTTACTGATTTGAGGAACCACCAAACAGTTTTTCACAGAGGCCCCACCATTTTCCACCAGTAGTTTGGAAGGTTTACAATTCCTCCACACCGTAACTTACATTTGTCATTTTCTGTTGTTTTGTTGTTGTTGTTTTAATATTAGGCATCTTAATGAGTGTGAACTGGTATCTCATTGTGGGTTTGACTTCCGTTTACTAATGATTAGTGACAGTTGAACATCTTTTCATGTGCCATGGACCATTTATATATCTTCTTTGAAGTAGTGTCTACTCAAGTCTTTTGCCCATTTTATTTTCACAAGTCTGTACTTTACGTTGTGGTTCACTCTTGATGTTGTACACTGTGAGTTTGGACAGATGTATAATGCATTTATCCGCAATTATATTATGATGCAGATTAATTTTATTACCCTAAAAATCCTCCATGTTCTGCCTTTGCCCATTTCTTAATCAGGTTATTTGGTTTATCACTGTCGACTTGTAGGAGTTCCTTATATATTCTGTATATTAATCTCTTACTGGGTACATGGTTTGCAAATATTTTCTTCCATTCTGTGATTTTTCTTTTTACTTTATCAATAGGGTCTTTTGAAGCCCCAAAGTTATTTATTTATTTATTTATTTATTTAATTTGAGATTAGGTTTTGCTCAGTTACCCAGGCTGTAATGCAGTGGTATGATCACAGCTTACTGCAGCCTCAAACTCCTGGGCTCAAGCAACCCTTCCACTTCAGCTTTCTGAGTAGCTAGGGCTACAGTTGCATGCCACCATCCCCGGCTATTTTTGAAATACTTTTGTAGAGATGGAGTCTTGCTACGTTGCCCAGACTGCTCTCAAACTCCTATCCTCAAGCAATCCTCCTGCCTCAGTCTCTCAAAATGCTGGGATTACCACCATGAGCGACATTGCTTGGCCCCCAACGTCTTTCATTTTGATAAGATGTATCTATTTTTTCTTCTGTCACTTGTGCTTTTGGTGTCATATGCAAGAAATGATAGCCAAATCTAAAGTCATAATGCTTTTCCTCTATGTTTTCTTCTAGGAATTTTATAGTTTTAGGACTCACATTATGTCTTTAATCCATTTTGAGTTAATTTTTATATATGGTGTAAGATCAGAATCCAACTTCATTCTTTTTTGCGTGAGAATTTCCAGTTTTCCCAATACCATTTGTTGAAGACATGGTCCTTTCCCTGTAGAGTTGTCCTGTCACCCTTGCCAAAGATCATTTTATCATATATGTTAAGGTGTATTTCTGGGCTTTTTACTCTATTCCGTTGGTCTGTATGCCTGTCTTTATGCCAATACCACATTGTTTTGATTACTGTAGCTTTAGAGTAAATTTTGAAATCAGAAAGAGTGAGGCCTCCACTTTGTTCTTTTAAAAATTGTTTTGGCTATTTGAGCTGCCTTGAAGTTCTATATAAATTTTAGGATGTGTTTTTCTGTTTCTACAAAACTATTGCTGGGATTTTGATCAAGTTTGCATTGAATCTGTGGTTTGCTTTGGGTAGTATTGCCATCTTAACAGTATTAAGTCTTTAAATCAATAAACACAAAGTATCTTTCTACTTATATGTGTCTTTCATTTCTTTTAGTAATGTTTTTAGTTTTCAGTATATGAGCCTTTTGCCTCCTTGGTTAAATTTATTCCTAAGTATTATGATATATAACTTTTTATAAATAGGTTTTATGATTTGTATTGTCCTTTAGTTGAATGGATTATCTCACATATTATCTTCCATAGTCTCAATGAATAACAAGTCTATGATTTTTCTTTTGTACTTAGCAATTGATGCTTCATGCTTTCTATTTCCTGTGGTTTATGGGAGGGAAGTATGGTATAATATGTGAAAATACATAATACATAAAAATTGGTCTAATGGTTAGAAGCCAAGACCTGTAGCATTTCTTGTACCTGTAGTCCACCTATAGGGGTATTGTAGAAGTTCCTTACTGATTTATAGAATTTTTTTCTTAAACCGAATTCTAGTAATGGCCAGCTGCTATATCCAATATAGATGATGTTATTTACTTCTATAGGTTTATAATGGATGATACTTCCTTCAAATTTTATTTTTCTAAGGCCTATGAAATTAATCTTAAATCTTATTCTATTGAACCAATAAATATAACATTATTTTAATTTTATTGAACTAAGAAAATATCACATTATTACAACAATATTATTTTGCTCCCTTTAATGGAATATGAATAAAAAATTTGGTGCATTTATTTTTTCCTTTTCTCCCCCTTCCCAGTTTATTCAAATTTAATCTAGAGTTAGTTGCCATCAATGTTCAATAAGAGCAATCAGTCTCAAAAGGAAAACAATTCTCTAATGTTTTCTGGTTCTCACTACATTTAAGTAAATTGTTGGGACTTTCTATATGTTTATTGGGTATGATCACTCACTATTGGAACTTTCCAACTGTAATTTCTTGCTTTTGAGTTCTGACTTTTGGCTAATATTTTCTCATTATGAAATTTCTATATCACCAAGTAGTTTGTTCAGTAAATGGTAGTTTTAGATGCCTGTCATACCTGACCACCCACCATTGACTGTTGCTTCTATACGGCAACAACGTGGCTCTGGGCAGAATTTGGGGTTACTGTCTTTTTCTCCAAAAGCCCTGTTATTACCACTTTATTTATCATCTAGAATTGAACATGGCCCACATTTTGTCCTTTATAACAGGGGTCCCAAACCCCCGGGGCTGCACAGCAGGAAGTGAGTGGCAGTGGGTAAGCCATCATTACCACCTGCGCTCCACCTGCTGTCAGATTAGCCATGGCATTAGATTCTCATAGGGGTACAAACCCTGTTGTGAACTGCGCATGTGCACTCCTTATGAGAATCTAATGCCTGATGATATAAGGTGGAACAGTTTCCTCCTGAAACCATCATCCCCCCACACTCTCCACACCTCCGTCCATGGAAAAGTTGTCTTCCAAGAACCCAGTTCCTGGTCCCAAAAAGGTTGGAAACTGCTGCTTTATATAAAAAAAATTCCTCATCTGAATCCTTATTGACTTCCTAACTCTTACCATCATCGATTGTTCTCTTTTTATTGTAGTTGCAAAAAAAATGTGACATATACTCTCCAATTTCAGCTTGAATTTTTTCCTGAGATTGGAGAATTTCTTGTGTTATTATTTTACATTTCAATAGGGTTTTGGGAAACACGTGGTGTTGGGTTACGTAAGTTCTTTAGTGATAATTTCTGAGATTTTGGTGCACCCATCACCTGAGCAGTGTACACTGTACCCATTGTATAGTCTTTTATTCCTTACCCCCTCCCACACTTTCCCCCGAGTCCCCAGAGTTCATCGTATCATTCTTATGCCTTTGCGTCCTCATAGCTCGGCTCCCACTTGTGAGTGAGAACATACAATGTTTGGTTTTCCATTCCTGAGTCACTTCACTTACAAAAATAGTTTCCAGTTCCATCCAGGTTGCTGTGAATGCCATTGTTTTACTTTTTATGGCTCAGTAGTATTCCACACACACATACATGTATATATGTATTTTCTTTATCCACTAGTTGATTGATGGACATTTGGGCTGGTTCCATATTTTTGCAATTGTGAATTGTGCTGCTATAAACATGCATATGCAGATATCTTTTTAGTATAATGACTTCTTTTCTTCTGGGTAGATACCTGATAGTGATAGATCTACTTTTTAGCAAATGGTAGATCTACTTTTAGTTCTTTATTATTTTTTATACTTTAAGTTCTAGGGTACATGTGCACAATGTGCAGGTTTGTCACATATGTATGCATGTGCCATGTTGGTTTGCTGCACCCATTCATTCATCATTTACATTAGGTATTTATCTTAATGCTATCTCTCCCCCATCCCCCCACCTCATGATAGGCCCCAGTGTATGATGTTACCTGCCCTGTGTTCAAGTGTTTTCATTGTTCAATTCCCACCTGTAAGTAAGAACATAGTGTTTGTTTTTTTTTGTCCTTGAGATAGTTTGCCCAGAATGATGGTTTCCAGCTTCATCTGTATCCCTGCAAAGGACATGAACTCATCCATTTTTATGGCTGCATAGTATTCCATGGTGTATATGTGCTACATTTTCTTAATCCACTCTGTCACTGATGGACATTTGGGTTGGTTCCAAGTCTTTGCTGTTGTGAATAGTGCCACAATAAACATACATGTGCATGTGTCTTCATAGTAGCATGACTTATAATCCTTTGGGTATATACCCAGTAATGGGATGGCTGGGGGCTGGGTCAAATGGTATTTCTAGTTCTAGATCCTTGAGGAATCACCACATTGTCTTCCACAGTGGTTGAACTAATTTACACTCCCATCAACAGTGTAAAAGTGTTCCTATTTCTCCAAATCCACTCCAGCACCTGTTGTTTCCTGACTTTTGAATGATCGCCATTCTAACTGGTGTGAGATGATATCTCATTGTGATTTGGATTTGCATTCCTCTGATGACCAGTGATGATGAGCATTTTATTCATGTGTCTGTCGGCTACATAAATATCTTCTTTTGAAAAGTGTTCATATCCTTTGCCCACTTTTTGATGGGGTTGATTTTTTCATGTAAATTTGTTTAAGTTCTTTGTAGATTCTCAATATTAGCCCTTTGTCAGATGGGTAAATTGCAAAAATTTTCTCCCATTCTGTACGTTGCCTGTTCACACTGATGGCAGTTTCTTTTGCTGTGCAGAAGCTCTTTAGTTTAATTAGATGCCATTTGTCTATTTTGGCTTTTGTTGCCATTGCTTTCAGTGTTTTAGTCATGAAGTCCTTGCCCATGCCTATGTCCTGAATGGTAGTGCCTAGGTTTTCTTCTAGGGTTTTTATGGTTTCAGGTCTAACATTTAAGTCTTTAATTCATCTTGAATTAATTTTTGTATAAGGTGTAAGGAAAGGATCCAGTTTCAGCTTTCTACATATGGCTAGCCAGTTTTCCCAGCACCATTTATTAAATAGGCAATCCTTTCCCCATTTCTTGTTTTTGTCAGTTTGTCAAAGATCAGATGGTTGTAGATGTGTGGTATTATTTCTGAGGCCTCTATTCTGTTCCATTGGTCTATATTTCTGTTTTGGTACCAGTGCCATGCTGTTTTGGTTACCATAGCCTTGTAGTATAGTTTGAAGTCAGGTAGCGTGATGCCTCCAGCTTTGTTCTTTTTGCTTAGGATTGTCTTGGCAATGTGGGCTCTTTTTTGGTTCCACATGAACTTTAAAGTAGTTTTTTCCAATTCTATGAAGAAAGTCATTGGTAGCTTGATGGGGATGGCATTGAATATATAAATCGATAAATTACCTTGGGCAGTATGGCTATTTTCATGATATTGATTCTTCCCATCCATGAGCATAGAATGTTCTTCCAGTTGTTTGTGTCCTTTTATTTCATTGAGCAGTGGTTTGTAGTTCTCCTTGAAGTGGTCCTTCACATCCCTTGTAAGCTAGATTCCTATGTATTTTATTATCTATGTAGCAATTGTGAATGTAAGTTCACTCATGATTTGGCTCTCTGTTTGACTGTTATTGGTGTGTAAGAATGCTTGAGATTTTTGAATATTGATTTTGTGTCCTGAGTTCTTTAAGGATTCTCCACACTGTTTTCCATAGTAGTTTTACAAATTTACATTTCCACCAGTAGTGTAAAAGTGTTCCCTTTTCAGCAAATCCATGCCAATGTCTATTTTTTTTATTATGGTCATTCTTGCAGGAGTGAAAGGGGTATAACACTGTGGTTTTAATTTGCATTTCCTTGATACTTAGTGATGTTGAACATTTTTTATATGTTTGTCGGCCATTTGTATATCTTCTTTTGAGAGTTGTCTGTTCATGTCCTTAGCCCACCAAGAACCCAAAAGCAAATGCAACGAAAACAAAGATAAATAGATGGGACTTAATTAAACAAAAAAGCTCCTGCACAGCAAAAGAAATAATTAGCAGACTAAACAACACACAGAATGGGAGAAAATCTTCACAACCTGTGCCTCTGACAAAGGACTAATACCCAGAATCTATAAGGAGCTTAAACAAATCAGCAAGAACAAAGCAAACAATCCCATTTTGTGTGTTATTTCTTATATTACCTCTCCTGCTTTAGCACTCCTGGGCTTCTCTCTTAGGACATCCTATTGCGTATAGGTTGGCTCTCAGCTTTCTTTTTCTATGTTTTCATTGTGTTATATTTGAATAGTTTCCTTTGTGCTTTGAGAAGCAGATCAAGATTGTCCTCTATTTCACTCCTTCAGCTTTCAGCAGTTTCCAAGCTGCTGTTTCCTATCTACATGTTATTTTAATATTGAGCAACTGTCTTTAATCTGTGTGCAATTGTTCCTTATGTTTTCTCTTTTTATCTGTGAAGGTTGGGGGTTAAACAACCTGAGTTAAAATTCTGGTTTTTTAATTTTCTAGTTGTATGACACTAAGGTTGCCTAGTTTAGCAAGTCATGGAATCTCTCTAGATGAGTTTTATCATATGTAAAATGTGGATCTCTCTCAGCCTTCATCGAATTGAAGAGAGTTATGGTCTTGCTCTGGATTAAGCTTTGCCGTAAAGGAATGTTGTGGTTGCTTTAATCTGCTATCTAGATACTCAAACTTTCTCCATGTTAGCAATAAGACTATTTTGCTTTCTTATCATTCATGTGTTCACTGGAGTAGCACTTTTAATTTCCATCAAGAACTTTTCCTTTGCATTTACTACTTAGTTTACTATTTGGCGCAAGCGGCCTGTTTTTTTTTTAACCTCATCTCAGCTTTTGATATGCCTCCCTAAGTGTAATCATTTCTAGTTTTTCATTTGAAGTGAGAAACATGTGACTTTTCCTTTTTTTTTTTTTTTGAATACTCAGAGACCATTGTAGGGTTATTAATTGGCCTAATTTGAAGATTGTTATGTCTCAGGGAATAGGGAGGCCCAAGGAGGGGGAGAGGTACAGGAGAACTGCCAGTCAGTGGATCAGTCAGAATACCCAACATTTATGAAGTTTGCAGTCTTACATGGGTGCGGTTCATGGTGCCCCAGAACGATTACCAGATTCACATGAAAGATGCGTGATCACCAGTCACCATAGCAGATATAATAATAATGAAAATGTGAAAATTACCAAAATGTGACACAGAGACATGAAGTGAGCACGTGCTGTTGGAAGAACATCAGTGAGAGATTTGCTTGATGCAAGGTTTTCACAAACCTTTAATTTGTAAACAATGCAGTATGTTTGGAGTGCAATAAAGTGAAGCTCGATAAAATGATGTATGCTAGTATGAGTTTTACTTACCACAGTTTCAACGATGCAAAGTCCTCTAGATTATTGCCAATAATTCAAATTAGGTATTTTTAGTAATTTGCTATACATCTCGAGAAACAGTTCTTCAAAAATTATGGATTTATTTTTTTCAACTGTACTAGCTTTGCTTTTTTATCCTGATCTTTTCCTATATTAATCTGTAATCAAATGATGGATAAGCAGAATTCTGTCAGGAGTAATTCCAAAGTTCAGACAGAAGGTTAAAGAGAAGTAGATGATTATCAATTAACGATATAGCAGTGGGTGTGAAGGGTGTTGGGAGAAGGTCAAACCACTGTGTTAGTGACATGTGGGGCACTTACTCTTTGGGCTTCTGATAAGGAACAATCATTATGGAGGGAGACTCATATACTTCCTGCCACCTTTTTTTACTCCTACCTCTCACCACATCTCTGCTGTGTGTGCTTATTTATACTATTGCTAACCTTCAGCCTACTCAGTGCTGACGGAAATGCAGAGAATTTGTTTTTTTCAGGAACTGGTCACTGGTTGGACTATAATAGTTTATTTCAGTCAGTATTGTATCTACCTATAACATTTCCCATTTACTGATATAGGAACACTACTGATGGCTGGCTGTTACTGCTAATCTAGGTTTTTAAAATTTGTATAATTTACATAATTTCAATTTTGGAATGAGAGAGGATTGGCAGTTGCATGCCTTGCTTACACCACCATACCACCTAGAAATACCTGCATTCTTTAGTATTTTCTATCAGTCAGAAAATCTTAGACTTGATATGGATTCTTCTTTTCACATCAAGTTCTTACATATGAGCTTTGCGGACTTTGGATTGAATTTGCATATTTGCTCTACCCCACAACAGATTTAATCATTACTGTTTTTCTTAAGTTAATATTCACTTTTATGTATGTGTTTCCATTTAATATAATAACCAGTGTAGGGCTGATTAGGTAACCTTGTATTCATGATTTTAATGAATTTAAACCTGTCTATGTCCCTACAATAATTACTCAATCTTCCTCTTTATATATAAAATAACAAAATTAATGTCATTCTTTTATAGTCATACCTCTTACTAAAAGATGAATGAGTTGGAATATATAAATTATGTTGGATTGCTTTATACATTTGTTTCACTGACAGGATGTATTTGATGAAGAAATGAATTTGTAGATAATATAGCAAAAACAATGTTAAGGTAATATTATAAAAGAAACTGTTAGTTTTTGTAAAATATTTACTTGTTTTTCTGTTGAACAGTACTACTATTGCTTATCTTGAAAATCATTTTATTTAATATTTTCTTGTCACTTGGAAGTTAAGAGACTAAAATTCTACTGGTATTTATTAATTTTCTTTAAAAATGATACATTTGGCTAGGTAACGTCTTAAAAAATTCAAGCATTAATATTCTTTGAGTCTTTGAATCTGGTAGATCCAAACTCTTCATGAATTATATAGAAAGATTAGCTAGCAGTGATAACTGTCATTCCACTGGCTAATGTATTTTGGACATAAGTGTAATTGGATCCAGACAACTCTTTTAAGGGGGCCAGGAGTTTGAGATTAAAAAGTGTATGTACTCCAAAGTCAAGCTTGATTAATGTCGTAAGCAGTTCAGGGAAATATGGAATCCACAAATAGGAATCATATTATGCTAGCTAGTGTGAGATGAATTTTTAATATCCTATGTGTATTTGAAGACAGATTGAAGGGATTTCCGGACCATTTCGAGAGTTACCAAAGGAGAATGTATCACTACTTTCAATTCCATACCTTTGTCCTTATGGGGGTAAGAAGACAAGTAATAATTAAAATTTATGTCATTCGCAATGAAATAGTTGATTCTGTAACACGATGTTTGATTTTATTTGCTTAACATTTTATTTCCATGCAATAAATTCAGATGTACATATGAAGAAACCTGGAGTGCTAGGCTTAAAGGTTGGAGCAGTATAATCATGCTTTTTGAATTATCTTCCAAATTATCTTCTTCGGAGCCTACAAAATATGCGTAGGACCATCCTTAGCATATTATACAGTTGGGTATAGCATCCTTATACAGTTGGGTATAAGCAGAGCAATCAGCATGGCCAACGGAACTGTTCTGTTTAGGGATAGCCCACCTGAAGAATTATATTAACATTCAGGGTTTCTACAGAGGATGAAATACTTTATCGATCCAAGATATATTGAATTTACTGGGAGTTATCTCATTGCATAGCCTACTAGCCAATTCTCAGGAATTTTGAACTTGAGATAGTTTGAAAAGTATTTTCACAGGTGCTTTTCCCCAAATATTTAAACATAAGTGAATTTCAAATAAAATGTAGTACTTTCAATTCTTACTAATTTTTACTTTTCTTCTAACAAATATGCATGATATATGTTACTAAAATGCTAGAAGAAGTTTTATCTGAAAAATATATGGCCTTCATGTCAGCACACAACACACACCTCCATGTATTTTGTCAAAAAGCAAGTATTTTATGAGTTTCAAATGAAGCTTAGTCCCACAGCTCAAATTCAGAGCTTCAAATGTTTATTTTTTCTTGTTATTGTGAAAATTATTTAGCTCATTTGTAGATTACCTTTCCTTAAAACTTCTTGTTAGGGATCAGGAATGTCTACATTCTCTGGTCATTGAGATTTTAAAATGCAAAGAGTGGGTTTTAGAACTACTATATCTTTATATAGTAGCAAGGAATTAGCATCCCTAACCTAAAAACCAGTCAAACAAACCTCTTGGGAATCATGAGAAAAAATAAAAACACTCAAAAGAAAAAAGGGCTAAGAATATTAATCAGAACTTTATAAAAATGTATTCTCTATTTCCACGAGTATTAATAAATGCAAATTAAAGCAATGGCATGTACGTCCATAAAAATAATAATTCTCTCTGTTGGTGAAGGTGTTAGGAACTAACTACTCCCATCTATTGCTGATGGCCGTGTAAAGTGATAGAATGTTTGGATGAAGTTTAATATACATGTAATAAACTTAAAAGTGCATGGTCATTTTAATTCTATAAGTCTGTGCTAAAAAAAACATATATGTACACCAAGATTTACAAATGCATGCATATACGTACATATACTTAGATCACTATATATAGTGCAAACTGGGAAAAATTATATGTTCAAAATTCGGTTAGGTCATCATGCATTTATGTATGTAACCCATAAAATACTCGTAAAATACTAAATGATGAGTGAAATGTTTTTAATGTAGTATTTAACCATCACGTTCCCTATTACATTTCCACCATTTGTTGACATTTTATTATGTCTTAAGCACCAGGCTTTAGCACTTTCCAGTTTTTTCTTTTTCCTTTCCTTATTCTTCTCCCTCACTCTCTGTTGCCTTCCTCCATTCATTCTTTTGATCCATCATTCATCTGCTGAACATCTGCTCAGTGCTTGGAGTTATTATCCATACTGGGTATATGATCATGAACAGGACAAACAAGAACTGTACCCTTAAGGAGTTTCTGTTCCAGTGTGGGGTTGGTAGTGATAGATAGTAAAGAAATGAATGTATCAGACTATGATCACAATGAAACAGTATAATGTGTTAGTGAATGACTTTGGGGCTATAGAATTCTTACAGTCACATTTTAGTTGGATATTATCCTCATTTTACATTTGAATAAACCTAAAGCCTAAAGAATTTAAGAAACCAGCCTAATGTTATTTGAGGAAACTAGGATTTATACTCAGGTCTGTTTGACTTTACAGCCGATTATACCTGTTAACTACTGTGCTATCCTCTCTCTCTCACGTTTACAAAGTAACTCACTCTTAAACTTTGAAAGAATAGACCCAGTCAACTCTGGCCCCATTGTAGTAACCTAAGTTTTAGGCCTGCATAAATTCTTTTTTTCTTATTCTCTCTGCCTCATTGAAACTTATGTGCCACATGCCTCATTCATGCTGGATGCCTACTAGTGAACTGAATAAATTACATTCTTCCATAGCACCGCTTAATGGTTTTATATGTTCCTTGGCTCTGCTCTTTGGTGTTACTACACACTTTGAATTAAATGGTATCATTTAATGCCTGAACTCAAGGAGCAAAAAAGTAATGGTTTAGTTAGGGTGTGTATGTGTGTGTGTGTGTGTGTGTGTGTGCGCGTGCGTGTGCGTGCGCGCGCGCGCATGCATGTGGATGTACATATATGAATGTCAAGGTGGTGGTACGGGTAAATAAGGAGAGAAGCCGGGAAGTAGAGAAAAGTAGCTTATCTGAAGGACATTTTCCTTCCTTCCTTCCTTCCTTCCTTCCTTCCTTCCTTCCTTCCTTCCTTCCTTCCTTCCTTTCTTTCTTTCTTTTTTGTAGAGGTGGGGTTCTTACTGTCTTGCCCAGTCTGGTCTCAAACTCCTGGCCTCAAGAGATCCTCTTGCCTTGGGCTCCCAAACTGCTGGTATTACAGGCGTGAACCACTGAACCTGATTGGTATCTCTTTCTCTGTGTTCTCCTTAAGAATATCATTTAAAGTGGCCAGGCGCAGTGGCTAACGCCTGTAATCCCAGCACTTTGGGAGGCCAAGGTGGGCAGATCACAAGGTCAGGAGATCGAGACCATCCTGGCTAACACGGTGAAACTCCATCTCTACTAAGAATACAAAAAATTAGCTGGGCGTGGTGGAGGGCACCTGTAGTCTCAGCTACTTGGGAGGCTGAGGCAGAAGAATGGTGGCGTGAACCCAGGAGGTGGAGCTTACAGTGAGCCAAGATTGCGCCACTGCTCTCCAGCCTGGGTGACAGAGCAAGACTCCATCTCAAAAAAAAAAACCAGAAAAAACACAAGAATATCATTTAAATAACCTGCTACTCCATCTGGTGGCAGCAATAATAATTATGAGTTATAGAGAATGAGTAAAGTGATTATAACATATTTGTATATGTCTTAAGACATATAAAATGCTTAATGGTTACCAAGCTCTATTACCACATTTTCTTGAAGTACTTATATTTACTTATGTCTATTTGAGTGATAAAGCCAGTTACTTATCAAATATGCTAAAAAAGAACTTTATAAATATACCAAATTGCTTGCTATTTTAAAAATATTATGAGAGATCAATCACTGGTGGTTTTTCCAAATTTCTAGAATTTTCATTATTAAATCCCAGCAAATGTTACATAAGCAAATGACTTTACACAGTTATAAATTAATGCCTTCATTAATCATTTGTTCAGGAATGTTTAGCTAGGTTTATGAAAATGATGTCGATACTTGTTTGCCCATGAGAAGCTCACAGTCTAATGGAGAAAGGAATATAAGGAAATACATATAAAAATATGTAGCACGGTGTGTTGAGAATAGTGATTAAGTTCACAGACTTTAAAATCCATCTATCTAGGACTTTTTTTTCCTGGCTTCTCATGTGATAGCTTGCAAACCTTCTTTTATGTCAGTGTTCTCCTCTGTATAAGCGAGCTAATAATAAACCTAATCTCCTAGGGTTGTGGTGAAGCTTAAATGTGTGGAATGTTTATAAACTTCTTATTACAATTAATTGCCTGTAAAAAGTGCTCAATAAATGCTAGCTGTTAATAAGGGCATGTACAGAATATGACAGCAGCATAAAAATCCATATGGTTAAGTCTACCTTGGGTGGTCTGGGAAAACTTCAAAAAAGTGATCAGAGTCTTGAAAAAGGAATTTCACTCGTCAGACTAGTAGAAGATAAGAGGGACGGTCTAGGCAGAAAGATATATATGCAAAGGTATTATAGAGCACACATACATTTTGAGAAATTTCAGTATTTCAATATGAAACCTGGAAAACCTGGCTAAGCATTTTCACTTTATCCTATGGGCAGCTGAGATAAATTGTTGAGTTATCTAAGGATGTTAGACATGTGGTCTGGCACTACACAGATAGGTTTGTAAGTCATTCCATTCATTGAGTGTGTTTTGAGGGTGCACTAAGTTCTCAGGCATTGTTTATAAATGATGAACAAAACAGGCATCCTCTGTGATCCTATGGGTAGAGTTCATAATCTTGTAGGGGTGTAAAGACAAGTGAGTATATAAATTAATATAAATAATGCTAAGTGACATGAAGGAAAGTAACAAAATAAAGTGAGAAAGGATAAGGTTGGAGAGATAATGGGGTTGGGGAGAATCTATTTAAATGAGGTTGTTTCTGAAGATTTCTCTGAGGTCCTAACATTTAACCTGTGCCCTCAAGGATAACTGGGAGGTGGAGGGGGAAGAATAGGGTTAGAAAATGGGTATCCCAGAAAAAGAAAGTTATGTCTATGAAGGCACCCAGGTGTGAAGCAGCTTGAAGTGTCCTAGAAACTGAAGGATGCCACACAGATGGACAACAGTGGCAGAGTGGAGAGTGGAGAGGTGAGTTTGGAGAGGTCATCAGGATTCAGTCATCCAGAGGCCTACAGGCCATGGTCAAGTTTTATTTTATTTGAAGTGCAGCCAGAAGCCACTCAAGGATTTGAAGCAAGGAAATAGAGGATCTGTTTATTGGAATCTCATTTACAGGTGGTCCTGTTGATTGATTATTAAACCAATTTTTTTCTAGCTGCACTGTGGAGAATAGATTAGTAAGGGACAAGTGTCAAAGTAGGGGAAATGGCAAGAAGTCTATTGAATTAGTCTTGGTAAGAAACAGTCATGGTAGTGCAGATGGAGAAGAGTGGCTAACTGTAAGATACATTTTTGGAGATAGAATTGGCAGGACTTGATAATGAATTTGATGTGAGGGACATGGGAAAAAATAAAAATCCAGATAGATTCCTGTAGCTTGGGGAACTGGGTGAAGAGTAGGACTACTTACTAAATTTAAAAAATGGAAAACACTGAGAAGAGGATGGTTTGCAGGATGAGGGAAGGAAAAATCAAAAGTTCCATATTGAAACTAGATTTAAAAACTTAGCAAATAAAAATACAGGATCCCTAGTAAAATTTGATTTTCAGATAAACAGTGAATAATGTAGCATAAGTGTGTGCCCGGTATTACATGAGACATGTATATACTAAAGCATTATTTGTTGTTTATCTGAAATTCAAACTTACCTGAGCATCTTGTATTTTATCTGACAATCCTAATGGTTAACCTATTTATGAGAAATCCAAGTTGAAATGCCAAGTGGGCAGGTAGATATTTGAGCTGGAAACTTAGTGGAGAAGTTGGGGCAAGAGCTATAAATGAGGAGTCATGAGCATTAAAACATGAGAATTTAAGCTGCAAGAATGAATGAGACCATCCAGTTAGAAGTATAGAAAGAAGAAAACAAGGAAAATGCCCAGAGCTGAACTCTTTAACGTTTTGAATTAAAGTAGAATGCAAGTCCTTTGAATAATTCAAGAGTGGCCAGAGACAGTGGAAGGAAGCCAGATCATTGTCATGCTACAGATTCCAGGAGAGGACAGTATTTTTAAAAAGGAAAAACCAGCCAACTATCAGGGACACTACTGAGTGATGGAATAAAATGTGGAGTGAGAAGGATGCAGTGGATTTGGCAACATTAATTATTGGGAAACTTAGCAGTATACATTTATATGGTGGTTGAGGAAGTAGAGAAAGCACTTGTACCAAAACTTCCAAGAATCTTACTTGAGAAGGAGCAAAAAAATAGCATGTTGACTAGATAGTGATAGTCAAAAACATGAAAAATTCTGAGCTCTTTCAGGAAAGTGTTTAGGAAAGAAAACATTTGAAATAATTTTTGGAATAGATAGAAGAAAAGAAGGAGTCCAAAGCAATGGACGGATGAGGTCTGAGCTACCCCTAAAGGAGGAGTTTCACAGAGTTTTCACAAAAACTCTTCACGGAAAGAGAGAGAGGAGCAAAAGGAGAGAGAGCAAAAAGGAGAGAATAACAGGTTGAAAATTCAGAGAAACATGGAATAATCGATGGAGCAAGGAACCACGGGGAACAGATGGGAATAGGGTCCTGAGTGCAGGTGGAGCTATTCACTTTGGACGGCAGAAGATCTGAATTTTATCTATGACTACAGCAACAGTGATGCTGATGAGGCAGATGTCAATAGTTCGGGGTTAAAACAAAACTGAAAACTTCTAACTTGAATTATCTGGCTGCAATTTGGAATAACGTCATTTACTGAGTGTTCTTGGCTAGAGTTAGGTAGAGATTTGAGAATATTGCCACTGTGGGGAAGGGAGGATGAAGTTCAAGTGCACTTAGAAGGATTGCTGAAAGCCAAGATCAGGGTGGTTTCTCTGTAGTTCTGATCGAAGGAAGAAAGGGCAAAAAACTGAAAGGTAGAAAAGACTGGCATAGGTAGTTTTGTTAACTGAATGGTTATCATCTGATGAACTGCAAATATTTTGCAAATGGCACTTATGTCCATTTGTTTGTTCTTAAAGTGGATTTATGAATTCATTCTCCATTCTTCAGCACATTTACAGCATTGATATGTATGACCATTAATTAATTTTAGAGAAATCCCCAGGAGGGAGAGAAATAACAGTAATTAGCATCTTCAGTTACAAATGGAAAAATTGATGTCTAAAGATACTCCTGAGGTCATACTGCAAACCACTGTTTACCTGTAATTAAATGAACATCCTCCAAATTTAATGAAAGGAGCATATTTTATGACTTTAGTGGGAATAATATGGTTGCAAGGCATCTCGAGCCAGTCCTGTCATAGGAACTCAGGATATTGTTATAACTAGTCCAATCCTAGTGAAAACTGAAGTTAGGAGTTTATTTCTTGAGTCTTATTATTTCCTAATATAGCAGAGATTAGCAAACTATGGCTTGCTGCCATTTAGAAAAAAACATCAAATGAGAAAAATATTTTATGACCTGTGAAAATTATATGAAATTCAGATTTCAGTGTCCACAAATAAAGTTTTATTGTAACACAGCCACATTTGTTTGTCTACATGTTGCCTCTGGCTGATTTCATGCTACAGTGGCAGAATTGAATAGTTAAAATAGAGAAGGTATGACCTGGAAGGCCTGAAATATTTGCTATCTGGTACATTACAGAAAAAGTTGTGTATTAGTCCATTTTCCTGCTGCTGATAAAGACATACCCAAGACTAGGCAATTTACAAAAGAAAGAGGTTTAATGGACTCACAGTTCCATATGGCTGGGGAGGCCTCACAATCATGGTGGAAGGTAAAAGACACGTCTCACATGGTGACAGACAAGAAAAAAGATTGAGAAAGAAGAGAAAATGGAAACACCTTATACAACCATCAGATCTCATGAGACTTGTTCACTACCACGAGAATAGTGTGGGGGAAGCCACCTCCATGATTCAATTATCTCCCACTGGGTCCCTCCCACAATACATGGGAATTATGGGAGTACAATTCAAGATAAGATTTGGGTGGGAACACAGAGCCAAACCACATCAAGTTTCCTGTCTCTTAAAATATAGCACTTGTCTGATCCAGTTTCTGCCCCTATCCCCCCATCTCTCACTACCTTACCCATTGGTTCTGTCCATTGGCTAGTGTTACATAGTATATGTCCTCCATGCATTTTGAAGCTTCCTACTAATTTTTTTGTAGCAGTGTTTCTCAAATGAGAGGTTAGGAGCCATCCTTGAGGTTGCAGAGTTAATTTATACCCTCCCTTCCATGGACATTTTTAGTCTTTGCCTTGAAACATGTGGAAAGCTTGTCAAACTCAGTGCAAAATCCTATTGGAATTTTTATTGGTATTGCATTTAATAGTGCAAAGAACAATTGTCTACAATTGTGTCTACAAAATTTTTTCTTCTTTGGCATTCTGTCTTCACCCAGTTAAAATCACAGGGCTCTAAGGCTACAGGAAGGCAACCACAGCAAAGAGTTGCACGTTTTCTCATTCCATTGAATATTTTTAGAGACGAGCTTTCATGAAGTCAGGACTCCATCTTATCTTCCCCTTTCATGTCCATAAAAAAAATCATGTTGTCCTGCACACATCAGTAATTATATAACCTGGTTTCCTGAAGGTAAAGGTGAAACTGTTGGTAGGTTTTATTGTTAGTAATGTTTCGAAGTGATCGATTTCCCCTGGGATTTCACTTTAATTTTGGATCTGAACTCTTCCTCCAGATTCCCTCTCTTGTCTGTCTGTACCGTACACAGATCTTAGAAAAGGAATGGAATGAATAGTAGCTGAGCACAGGAGCCTGGGCCACTGACTTCAGACTGAGCAGAGCTCTACTTAGCCTTGAGGGGTGGATAGGGCTGTTTTGGAAGGACACTGTTGATCATGCCTTGAGCTGGGATCCTTTAGGATAGCCAGTAAAAGAGAAAAAAGGCCACTCAAACAACACCCCCATTGATTGCTGCTTAATGTTTGTAGAAGCAAAACATTGGTTTCCATTTTCCCCTTCAATTTTCCGTAATAGCACTCTACTAATGGTGCCTAAGAAATGCATCTGACACGGAGATACTTGTTGCATTTGGAAAAAGGCCGAGTTGACATGAAAAAGTTTAAGTTCAACAGAAATAACATTCGTACTAACTTTTAAAATGTTGCTTTGCAAAGTCTCTGAGATTAAGTAATCTCTTTAATGCTAATTATTAGTAGCAAAGTGAAAACTCCTTATTTATAAAAATACTAGATAAGTGCAGAATTTTTGAGAAATTAAAATGTCTTTAAAGTTTGTCTGCTGATTCATTTAACTTTCCAGTTTATTTTATTTCTCCAGAAAGCATTCCTAAATGTAAGTATAATACTGTTTTATAATACCGCTGAGGGCTCTTAAGGGGTATATGTTATTTTCTCTTTCAGAATATAATATTCAGATAGGATCATCTTTGACATTTCAGTAATACAGTCAATTTTTAGCTCTAGGACCCGAGTTTAAAATAGATTAGAGGTAGGACTCATAGTCTCATTTCTAAAATATTTGGCCTCATTTACCTTATGAAAAATAAAAAGGATAAGGAAGCAAGGTGCATAATAATAGCAGAGAAGCTTAAAACAAATAAAAAAGGCTATAACCCTTGTGGACCTATGGCAGTAGAAATTTAATACATAATTACTATGGGGCTTATGAGCATCCATATTTATTGTTTATTTACCTTCTGTTTTTGAGCTTCAGGACCCTTTTTATCCATAGAATTTTCTTGAAATTTCTAGAAATTTCCTATTAACTCTTCCTATTAACTCAGAATCACAGAAGTCATGATTCTGGTGCTCTGTCTGGCTACCTGCTTCTGTTTAAAGGCATCTCTATACCCAATTCAATTAGCAATTAGCAAAATGTGTACTGGCCATGCCAAGATAACCAGTTTTCCTTTTTCTGGCTCTTGTCATTTGGAGTTTGCCCTTTCTGCTTTATAATTCATTCCATGTTCCTCACCCTTCTGACTGCTAGACTCGGGCTGTCCTATTTAGTCACTATTATTAGACACTCGCTGTTGGCAGGTGACTGCTCTTTCCAATGAAGTCTTATGTGCTTGGATTGGGTGGCTGTCAGTTAAATCTATTATGCAATCAATTTCAAAATCCGTTGGCAGCCTTTTGAAATTAGGCTGAGCAGACCCCTTCTCAGACCTTAAGAAGACGAGTTCCTTGGAATAGGGTCTCCAAGAATGTAACTTTTAAAAAATCATTTAGATGTTTGTGGTATACCTCCAACATTGGGAATCATTGACTTACAATGTTGAAAATTATTTTTTATATCCTTTTCTATGGCTGGAAGTGAAACCTAATATCATTTTTTCTCATCTGAGTACCAGAAATGAGACTTTTTTTGTTGTTGTTGTTGTTAATCTTGTGTGTTTCACAATCACATAGATGCTACAACTTTAAGATATCATGGTTCATCTCTTTTTTTGACTTTCCTTAGTCAGGGAGAAATGAAGCCAAGGGAAGCTGCGTTCCTTGAGGGCAGTGAATTTCAGAGACGATGGAACGTGAATGGAGAGCGAAGGGCCCTTTCAAACTATTCAGGATTCTCCCAGTGAAATTAAATTCCTGAGCTGTTTGTCTCAGACCATGAAAGAGCTAGAAGGACATTTTATTTTAAAATGTCTGTGAATGTAGAGAGGGCACAACTGTGAAAGCTGATTCTAAAAGAAATCAAATGTGAAGGAAAGCCCTTGATTAAACTACTCTGGGTGTTTAGCAGCCTGAAGTGACTGAGAGATAATAAAAGCTACATGAACAGAAAGGAATTTTAAGGTTTTTTATTTTTTCCATTGACACAAATAAGCAAACTGAGGAATGCTTGCCTGAAACTAAATGAGCAGTTAAACACAACAAATAAACCAACATTGCAGAAAGCAAACACGAGTGGCTCACCAGTGAGATAAATATGGGAAATAAGCTAAAAGACATGACTACATAAGAGATGTAACAAAAACAGACAGCAGATGAGAATCACATATAAGTAACAGGAGCAGCTGCAGTTCAGTTTAACCCAGAACCCTCTCTTCTTCCATAATCTCTGTCTGGGCAATCTCAGACATTTTCTCTCTCTCCAGACTCAGAGTTTCAACTGCCTAATTGACATCTCTGCTTGTATATTAATACGCCAGTATATTAATGTGTCAGTATGTTTAAAACTAACTTCCGGATCTTTCCCTACCAAACCTAATTTGCTTTCACTCTTCCCTGTCTTAAGGAATGCCGCCACCATATATCAGAGAGCCAGTGAGCACCACATCTTTCTCATCCTTGACATAGCTCTATTCCTTTCTCCATAGCTAGGTCCACTTGAAAGTTCTGTCAATTTTACAGCCTCGAATTGATTCTCTTTTCTCCATCCCCACTGCTACCATTCCAGTCCAAGATACTGTCATCTCTTCCATTGATTGTTTTAGTACCTTCCTGCATCCAACATCCTCCTTCAATATATTCTTCACCCCACAGCCAGAAACATGTTTTCTAAATTCAGATTTTATTATTTTAATACCAGTGCCTTCTCTTCAAAACCCTTTGATGACTTTTCACTGCTATAGGATAGAGACCAAAATCCCAAACCACACTTAAAACTTCCAGTATGGTCATGATTGACATGGACTCTTTCTATAACTTCCACACTGACTTCTCTCCCCACTCCACTGTCTTTTTTTAAGAGACAGGGTATTACTAGGTTACTGAGGCTGAAGTTTAGTGATGTGATCATAGTTCACTGCAGCTTGAAATTCCTGGGTTCAAGTAATCCCCCATGCTTCAGCCTCCTGAGTAGCTGAGACTACAGGCGTGTACTGCCATGCTTGGCTATTAAAAAATTTTTTTTGTAAGGCTGGTTGCAGTGGCTCACATCTGTAATCCCAGCACTTTGGGAGGCTGAGGCGGGTGGATCACCTGAGGTCAGGATTTCGAGACCAACCTGGCCAATTTGGTGAAACCTCATCTCTACTAAAAATACAAAAATTAGCTAGGCATGGTGGCACCAGCCTGTAATCCCAGCTGCTTGGAGGCTGAGGCAGGAGAATAGCTTGAACCTGGGAGGTGGAGGTTGCAGTGAGCCAAGATCGCACCACTGCACTCTAGCCTGGGTGACAGAGCTGAAATAATTAAATAGAATGTTTCTGGTTTACTCAATTACAATTACTATAATGGCACTTCTAGCCGTTAACACAAATGGACCATATGCCAGATAAAATACAGATGGGAGCCACTGCAACCAGCCTTACAAACAAAGTTTTTTTAATAGCCAAAATAATTTTTTTTGAGATAGCATCTCCCTATATTACTAAGGCTGATCTCAAACTCCTGACCGCAAGTGATCATTCCACTTGGTCCTCCCAAAGCTCTGGGATTACAGTTGTGAGCCACTGCTCCCAGCCCTTCTTTTTTCTTTGGTACTCTAGCAATGCCTTTCTTTCAGTTGGTGAGACATGCACCCCAGGGACTGAACACCTGCTGGTGTACTTTTCTCCCTCTGTCATCGCCCCATGCAGTTAGCTCCTGTTTCTTCTATAGATCTTTCAGACCTCAACTCCTCCATCTCTCTCAGAGAAGCCTTTCCTACACTGTCAGTCATGGCCATATTTATTTTCTATGTCCTATTGCAGTTTTGGGTATGTTCCTCTAGCGTGGGTCTTCTCAGCCTGTGTGCTGTGAGCTTGCTGGACTAGATGATTTGCTGGTGTGCTGGAGAGGGCTCCTGTGCTTTGTAAGTGGCATCCCTGGCCTCTGCCCACTAGATGCAAGTTGTGACAATCAAAAATGTCTCCAAACATTGCCAGGTATCCCCGGTGGGGGCGGGGGGAGTAATTACTCCTGGTGGTTGAAAACCTTAGGTAGGCAGCTTCTTCTACTGCAGTCTGTGATGTGTGTCTTTCTCAAAAACCTGAATAATCCAGAGAGCAGGAATAATGGGGGTGTGTGTGAGAGTTTGCGGGGGAGGGGCATTTGTATGTATGTGAGTAGGGGTGAGGGTATGTGCGTGACTGTGAGTGTGTTTTAGGTTGTGTGTGTGGAGGTGTATATGTGTGGTATGTATGTGTGGTAGGTGCGTATGGGGGTGTCGTGTATGTAGGTATATGTGGTGTGTGTGTGAGTGTATATGTGCATGTGTATGTGGTATTTGAGTGTGAGTGTATATGGGTGTGTGTGGAGGTGCATGTATGTGTGTGGGTATGTGTGTGGGAGTGTGTGTGTGGTGTGTGTGGAGATATGTGCTTTTGTGTTGAGTGTGTGTGGGGAGGTGTCTGGGTATGTGTGGGGTGTGTGGGTGTGGTATATGTGAAGATATGTGTATTTGTGTGGAGGGATGTGTGTGTGTGTATGTGTGTGTGCATATGTTGAATGAAAGAATGGTGAAAAAACCCACCAGTGGGGTATAACATTGCTACGTGCTTCTAATCTTAAGTTCATTATTTTGTTTCCATCAAGAAGGAAATTTGATAATACCATTTGTAATATCATTGAGTTTTAAAACATCATAATTTTGAGGTACAGTTCCTTAGAGAACAGTAGTCATGTGATGTATGCTTCTGATCCATGACTGAAAAGCTTCAGATCATGACACTTCTTAAGGAGGGGACTCAACTTCTGTGATCTGTACAGGTGGCCTAAAATCCATTAATATTCTTCATGTAGTTATATGAGAACTTAGTATTAATTGGTTGGGGGAAAACTATACCTACACTGTAATATTTAAACTTGAAATGGAGATGGAATATAAAGTCTTTCTTAGATGTAACAGGAATGTACTCTATGATTTGATAAGGTATTTTCTAGCAGCTCCAAGTAACTAGTAAAAATGGTAGATATAAAGATAATAATAAATGAGAAAAAATGAACAGGTATACAGAGGAAGTAATGCATGATTCTAAATTGAAAAATTAGGAACGTCTTCCTAGAAAAGATGGTATTTGAATGGCTTTAGAAGATGCGTAAGACTTTTCTAGATAAGAAAGAGCAGCATCTGCAAAAGTCTTGGAATTAAAAGTGGTACAGTATATTCAAAGAAAGTCACTGGCTGAAAGGAGCACAGCATGTAGGCTGTGGAATGTTTCAGATGAGGTGGAAAGATTGGTAGGGGCTAGAATATGAAGAGCTTTAAATGTTGAGCTTATAGAATTTGGACTTATGTATAGCAGACCATCATAAAGATTTACAAAGAAAATGACATGGTTACATTTGTATTTCATAGAAATCTCTCTGGTTGAATGTGGAAATTAGCCTAGAATGTGTGAGACTAGAAATATGAACATTAATTAGGGATCTGTTATAATAGTTTCCAGGGGAAATGATGAAAACCATGATTCAAGGCAGCAACACTAGGGGTGGAAGAAAGGGGATAATTTCCAAAGACCGTAAGAAGTAGAAATGACATGATATTGGTAGTGGCAGTGAGAGAGAGAGAGAGAGCGAGAGAGAGAGAGAGAGAGAGAGAGAGGAGAGAGGGAGGGAGGAAGAGAGAGAGACAGACAGACAGACAGACAGACAGGCAGAGACTAGGAGGACTCTCAGAGTTCTAATTTGATTTTCCACATGAATTGCAAAGCCATTAACAACGAGAGGATTTAGAAGGAACAGGTCTGAATGGGCAAAGATGAGTTAGATTTTGGACATCCTGAGGTAAGGGCATTCAAGAACCTCTAGTTGGAGAAGTCAGAACTGGCACTCAGAAGAGAGATCAGAACCAGAGTGAGATTTGAGTTACTATGAGGAAGTGGTAACTGATGCTATGGGAATGGAAGAGGTACCTCAGAGGAAGGGTATGAAGAAGAGAGGCAGACTCCTATCATGTATCACCAAGGAAAGGTTCAGCTAAGGGGAGCCTTGTTCTAAGTCTTTAATCCGAAACTTTAATCACCTGAAGGATTTGTATTTTAAGATTCAGAAAGAGAAAGTAATGGAATTACTTTCATGTCTACTTGCATTGATTTATTTATTCTATTGGTATCAGAGAACTGGTGCAGAGATGCCTTAAAATAAGTACTCAGTTCTATTTACAGCTCTCTGTGAGTCAGGAAGTCACAACATCTTTGTAAATTTTGCAAGTCTTTCAGAACAGCCTTCATGATATGTGCTTTCAGACCACAGGCATATGGTGAGAGTTCTTGCCTTCCAAAAGCAGTGATTGAAAAATAGGACGGTTTGAAAATGGGTTAGATAGGTTTTGGCACTGGTTGAACATTAATGAATCCATTCTATTTTAATGATTATCTTTATTTTATTGTCTTGAGAGTATACTTTGTCCATGGCTTTCCGTGTGTATTTATTTCAGAACTTCTTATATTTTATCTGGCATATGGTCCATTTGTGTTAACGGCTGGAAGAGACATTATAGTCATTGTAATTGAGTAAACCAGAAACATTCTATTTAATTATTTCATGATCAAATCAAGTTCTGGCCTATTTGCTTGTTGTGTTGTGTTGGGTTACTATAAAAATGTGTCTTCCAAAACCAGTTGTAAGTAACTAGGTAATATGAATAGATTCTGATATGAATTGATCGAATGTTTAACAGCAAATGATACAACAGTGTTTCTACATCAGCCATAGGACAACTTTTTTGTATTTGTAGTGATATGTCAAATCAGCAGATAAGATAGGGAAGATCAATCCAACAAAATCTGTCAGTTTTAATATAGCAAATGGAATTTTGTTGCTTTATTTATTTTTATGGTTCCCTTTCATATAAAGGCATTATCTGAGGCCAGGAAAAAGTGACTTACAAGTTAAAAGGTTACAAAAAAATGATATTTTGAATTTAAACACAATTAAAATATATTGGCAATAATTCACTTATATCAGAATTGAATTTAAGAATTCACTGAATGGCAAAATTATTTATACCTAAGGAGGACAGAATTTAACAATAAATTTATAGATAGTATTTTCAAAATAATTTTTATGTGCAGTGAGAAATGAGTACGCATATATATATTATTAGTTATGGTACATTTTACTGGATATAGCATGTTCTTGAAAGAATTGGATTTAAATTGAATTTCTGATAGCTTTTAAAATAAACTAAATGAATATTAATATATTTGCCCAAAGACACACAAAACCAGTGAGTGGCAGAGCCAGTATGGAAACTCAGGTCATAAAGACTGCAAAGCTTATACATTTAGTTACCACCTTATGTGTGGTGCTCTGTCTGAGCCTTTCATGGCATGTGGGTGGAGAACGCTAAGCTGCTTTCTGTTAGTTGCTTGTTCTTTTTCTTGTAGGGCTTTCTTTCATCGTTGCAAAGTGATCAGATAGGTGTAAATGAATAGGAAGCATGAAAATGTCATTGGCTTAAATGTGAGCTAATAAAATATGCAAACTGAAGGAACAAATGGTAGAAATAGCAGAAAGTTGTGTAATGTGGGATTACTTGCTAGTTTATCCCTCCTTCATGATAAGTCTTGTAAATTGGTGGCACTGACCTCATATATGTGAAGGTAATAAAGATCTATTGACTTGTCATCTTTAACCACTTTAATGTGGATTTTCAAATCCTTTATTTTTTATGGAAGTATAATTTACATAGAGTGAAATGCTTTGATCTTAAGTGTACAGTGCAGTCAGTTTAATAAATACACACACCTACATAACCCACATCTATGAAGATGTGGAAGTCTCCATTAGCTTCAGAAGGTTCCTATATGCCCCCTTGCAGTCAGTGCCACACCTCCCTCCACCCCTAACCAGAGATGACTGTTATTCAGATTTCTAGCAACGAAGATTAGCTTTGCCTGTTCTAGAAATTCAGATAAATGACATCATGCAGGGGATGTTCTCCTTTGTGTCTGACTTCTTTAGTAGATAGTTTTGAGATTAATCTCTGTTGTGTGCATCACTTTTCCCTTTCTATTGCTAAGGAGTGTTTACTTTATGAATGTTATATAATTTGTGCCTCTCTTTGCCTGTTGGATAGATATTTGTATTGTTTCCATTTTTGGCTATTATAAATAAAGTAGTTATAAACAGTCTTGCGCTAGTCTGTGTTCAAATGTTTTTCTTTTTTTTAGGTGAATACCTAGGAGTAGAGTTTCCTGGCCACAGGGCAGATGTGTGTTTAATTTGATAAAAAGTCACAAGACCATTTTCCAAAGTGGTTGTACCATTTTAAATTCCCATTATCAAAGTATGGAAATTCCATTTGCTGTAAATCCTCTCTTATTGTGGTTTTGTCAATCTTTTCAATTTTAACCATTCCAGAAGATTTTTCTTTGTGGCTTTATTCTGTCAAATGCTTTTGTGAAATTAAACTATTCTATATCGTAAAGCAATACAAATTGTATTTTATAGAGTTTCGAAAATATTGAAAATTTTAAGCAATAATGTAAAAAACACCTACAATTCCAAATTTTGGTATTTAAAATATTTAATATGAAAATATTTTATAGTATGTAAGTTATAATTAGACACTGTTTAGTCATTAAATGTATCCAAAAACCTTGAATTTTATGACATCATATTATTACACCAGATTGTATGATAATTCATTTTACTATTTGTGTACTTTTTGGGATTCGGATTGTTTGTAATTTCCCTCCAATGTGAATAATGCTGTGCATGAAGCATTCCTATAATCAAATCTTATGTATGATTCTGATTATTTCCTTTCAACAACTTCCTGCCAGAACATGATAATGATGTCTCATTTTCAGTCTTGCTAGCTCTTATTTCTTTTTTTCTTACATCATTGGATTTTATGGAAATTCCAGAATAATGTAAAATTGCAATGTTAATATTGGGATTTATTATTCGTGTCTTGTTCCTGCCTTTAAGAATGCCTGCTTCACTACTAAGTAAGACGTGGGTGTTTGTTTATGGTAGATGTTCTTTCTGCTAAGGAAGTGATTCTTATCAATGTTGCTTTCAACATTAATTCCAGTTGTGATAAGTGTGACACTCATGGAAGTACCGTGTGCGGTGAGCACAAACCATGGGGAACGTCACCCAGTGTGGTTACTTCAGAAAAGTCTTTCCTAGCAGAGAGTAGAACAGTGATTACCAGGGGTAAAGGTGGGTACTGGGAGATGTTGGTCAAAGGAAATAAAATAGGAGGAACAAGTTCAGGAAAGCTGTTGTACCGAACACTGACTATAGTTAATAACAATGTATTGTATACTTGAACATCCGTGAGAGGATATTTTAAGTGTTCTCACCACCAAAAAATGTGTGTGAGGTAATGGATATGCTAATTAGCTTGATTTAGCCCTTCCTCAATGTATGCAGATATCAAAACTTGTTGTACATCATAAATATAAATTTTCCAATTAAATTATTTTAAAAACTTATCCCAATACACCCAGTTATAGAATGTGGATTTCTTATGTATTGTATGTTTTTATAAAAAAAATAGTAAAATGTGACGTACTAAATGAAACAGAGCCAAGTAAACCAACAAGCAAAAAGCAAATTTAATAAAAATAATCAGAAAAAAAAAAACCTCTCCCCTGTCACTCCCATGTCCATTACCTTGCCTGGTACATGGGAGACATTCGAAAAAACAAAAAACTAAAACCACCTTCATTGTGTGAAAAGTCAATGAAACTTCGACCTGAGGACTAAGCTGAAGTTAGCCAGGCAAGAGTGAGCAGGGAGGTGGAAATAGGCCAGGGTGAGGAACAAGAGGAGCTCTGCAACCCTATGGTGGGGAGCAGCTGCATTCATAAAACATGACCAGGTTGACAGAAGCCCAGTGTGAGCCAAGGGGGACCCGAGGCTGGAAGAGTGGAGGGGCGAGCCAGGGCTGTGCTGTGCTGAAGATGCTCTCCATCTTCAGGGATTCATGCCTTCTTTTTTCCTTTTCCGCTTTTTTTTTTTTAAACCTTAAATTTCGACTTTGACGGATATTGGCATTGTGAGTTTTTTTCTTCTACATGATAAATCTTTGTTAATTCCCTCTTCGGTATACTTTACTTTTTCCATCTTCTCTTTCATTTTACCTCCACTTATCTTGCTTCCTTCTTCCATAAAAATGTTTAAATGCTTATAGTATGCCAGACCCTAGAGAGAGTTTAGAGATCTCTACTCTTGATTCTGGTAGTTAAATCACCTGTAAATAGAATCTACTTTGATTATATTTTGTTGGTTTTGACTTAAATTGAGAGTATCTGTCTCCTTGCACTCATTTCATTAATTCTTCTCTTCCTTCCTTCTTCCCTTCTTTGATTGGTAATAGGGACTTTTAGTTAATTACTGTTGTACAAAATTAACACATAAAGAAAAATATGAAGCAGAAAGTAAAAGCTCCTCTGTTTCCTCCCATTTCTATTTATCTTTTCCAAATCTGCCATCAATGGTTAGATACCTGCATGCATACTCATATCATGCCTTCATCTAATAAAGATTTTCAAGAAATATTTCTAAAATATCCTTGGAACTTTTTGCCTGTCTGTATATTTTTTTTCATTTTTCAAATAGCGAAATATCACATATGGATGAACCATATGTTATACTGTCTCCTATTAATGGATATTCCAACTGTTTCAACATTTTCAACAGGTACTGTACCAGTGGTGCTTTGGTAAACATTCTTGTGCGTATATTTTTGTGCAGATGTTCACACAAATAGTGCTTAAATAGTGCTTTAAGATAAGCCCCCTAAAAGTGAAGTTGCTGGTACAATTAAGTATACACTGACAATTTTCATAGACCCTTCAAAGTTGCCTACCCAAAGGATTCATCAATGTGTATTTCCATTAGTATGAAGTTGCCCACTCCCTAGCATTTTAATCAGTGATTGACAGTATCAGTCTTTTTAACTTTTTCAATCAAATGTGTTTAAAACGAAATAGAATAATTTTAGTTTGCATTTCCCAATTACTTGTGAGGAAGAGCACTTTTTCACATTTTTTACTTCTATTTGTATTTCTGCTTTGAATTCCCTGTTCACAGCAGGGCGTGATTTCCTATTTCACATACGTTTTTATATTTGCAGTAGAAGGTTAGTAAAAGCTACTTCAGGAGCCACTATCCAGATACTATTTTAAAATGACAGCTTTACAAAATGGGATGTTGAAAGCGCTAGGGGCAAAGTTGAGTAATACTACTGCGTAATGTCAGTTCCCCCCATTTCTTTGGCTATATGTTTTTTTTTTAAACTCTCTAATCCTCAGGCTCTTCATTTATAAAGCACATACCTACTATTTGTTGTGAGAGTTAAATGTGTTTTGTGAGGTTAATAAGTGTGAAGTGCTAGAATGATAGCTGGTACAAAAATGCAGCTGTTGTCATCATTATTGTTATCATTGTTGTTACTCACTACCACATTTATTATTAACATTTTGTTAGAGTGAGGAGGTCTCTTCCATGGAGAAAAATTTCCTTGAATGGATGAACTAGCAATGCTAGATATACTTCTAGGTCCCTGTTTTACCCAGTACAGTGGTTCTAGATGTATCTCCCCACCTTCTCCCAAATTGGCTTTTTGTTTTGTTTTGTTTTGTTTTGTTTTTGTTTTTTGAAACATGGCCTTGCTCTGTCACCCAGGCTGAAATGCAGTAGTGTGGACATAGCTCACTGCAGCCTCAACCTCCTGGGCTCAGGCGATCCTCCCACCTCAGCCTCCCTGGTAGCTGGGACAACAGATGTGTGCCACCATGCCCAGAAAAAAATCTTTTAAATATTTTTTGTAGAGATGAGGTCCCATTGCATTGCCCAGGCTGGTCTCAAACTCCTGGGCTTAAATAATCCTGTCACTCCTGCCTCCCAAAATGCTGGGATTATAGGCATGAGCCATGACGCCTGGCCAAAATTGGCTTTTGTATTCCCGCAATTCATGCATTTATATGTCTTTTATAGTCTTAAAAATGTAGCCAAAAAAGAAACAGAAAAAAAAAAAAACTACAGTAAATAGAGTATATTTGTGGCAGTGGAAGAGAGTTGCTGTTCTGGACCTTGAAGTGGCACCCATCCAGCATGTCATCGCACTTGTCACATCAGAAAAGCTGGACTTCCTTATTATACAAACTTCTGCTTCAACAAAAGAAATGGATAAAGGGAAGCAAATCTACTCACATATCTTGTCTTCAACAAGTCCTTAGGGGTCTTACTGAGGCACAGATGTGTGGTAATTGTGGTTAGATGGACTTACTCTTTTGAATTTTGAAATATGTAATTGACAAAGATATTCAAAGTATACAACATAAGTATATGATACACATTGTTTATTATCAAAACCAAATTAACACATCCATCACCTCCCATTCTGCATATTAGATCCTCAGAACTTGTTCACCTTATAACTGAAAGTTTTTACTCTTTGATCAATATCTCCCCGTTTCCCCTGTCCCCCAGCCCCTGCAGCCACCATTCTCCTCTCTGGTGCCATGAGTTCAACTTTCCTAGATTTCACATCTGAGTGAGATCATGCAGTATTTGTCTTCGTCCGGCTTACTTTCACTTAGCATGTCCTCCAGATTTATCCATGTTGTCACAAATGACAGGATTTCCTGCTTTTTAAAGGCTGAATAGTATTCCATTGTGTACATACACCACTTTTCTATATTTTCTATATCCATGTATCCGTGGATGGACTCTAAGGCTGACTTCACGTCTTGGCTGTAGTGAATAATGCTGCAGTGAACATGGGAGTGCAGATACCTCTTTGACATACTGATTTCATTTCCTTTGAATATATATCTGTTAGTGGGATTACTGGATCATATGGTATTCTATTTTCAATTTTTTGAGGAAACATCATACTGTTTTCCATAAGGGCTGTACTAATTTTCATTCATATCACCAGTATGCAAGGATTCCCCTTCCTCTATATCTTTTCTAATACTTGTTATTTCTTGTCTTTTTGATAATAGCCATTATAAGAGGTGTGAGGTGACATCTTATTGTAGTTTTATTTTTTGTATCTTTTTCTTCATTTCTCTGCTGATTAGTGATGTTGAGCACATTTTCATATACCAGTTGGCTATCTGTATGTTTTCTTTTAAGAAATTAATATTCTTACTAACTCCAATTAATTAGTGGATTTTTGTGTATGTGTATTATGTGATATGAGATAAGGATCTGATTTCGTTGTTCTGCTTGGGCATATTCCATTATCCCAATACAATTTACTGAAGAGACTGTTCATTTTCTATTGTGTGTTCTTGGCATCTTCATCAAAAATCAATTGACCACAAATGTATAGATTTATTTCTGGGCTCCCAATTCTGTTCCATAGGTTTACATGTCTGGTTTTTATGCCAGTACCATACTGTTTTGATTACTATAGCTTTGTAGTATATTTTGAAGTCAAGTATTGTGATGCCTCCAACTTTGTTCTTTTGACTTATAATTGCTTTAGCTGTTTTGGAGTCTTTTGTAGTTTACATGCATTTTAGGATTTTTTTTCTATTTCTGTGAACAATGTCATTGGAATTTTCATAGAGGTTGCATTGAATCTGTAAATTACTTTGGGTAGTATGGATATTTTAACAGTATTAAATTTTTCAATTCATTAACATGGGATAGCACATTAATTTGTGTTTTAGTTTCTTTCATCAATATCTTATAGTTTTTAATGTACAGCTCTTTCACCTCCTTGGTTAAATTTATTTCCATATTTGCTTTGTAGGCTATTGAAAATGAGATTGTTTTATTAATTTCTTTTTTAGATAGTTTGTTGTTGATGTATAGAGGCACAATTGATTTTTGTGTGTTGATTTTGTATCCTACAACTTTACCGAATTCATTCATTTATTCGTGATAAAATGTAAATGTATAACTGGAAATAAAACCTTTTTGAAATGTGAGTTCCTTCTTTAAAAAATTATCTTCAACACAAGATTGGCAAGCTGAGGTTCCTTTTATTACTAAAAGGAAATTCTTTTTTTTTTTTTTTTTTTTTTTTGAGACAGAGTCTTGCTCTGTCACCTAGGCTGGAGTGCAGTGGTGCCATCTCAGCTCACTGCAAGCTCTGCCTCCTGGGTTCATGCCATTCTCCCGCCTCAGCCTCCCGAGTAGCTGAGACTACAAGCACTTGCCACTATGCCCGGCTAATTTTTTGTTTATTTTTTTTAGTAGAGACGGGGTTTCACCATGTTAGCCAGGATGGTCTCGTTGTCCTGACCTCCGGCCTCCCAAAGTGCTGGGATTACAGGCATGAGCCACTGCTAAAAGGAAATTCTATATCTCAGTTTCTGATTGAATGTTGATACTTTGGTTAGTTTTATATGGGAAGAGTCTCAGTGACAGACAGTGATATTTGAGGAAACGAGAAGGCTCACTGTGCCAACATTTCATTCTCTAACTTTCAGAGGTAAAGATCTTTGCCTTTAGATTTTACATGTTGGCTATTTGGCTATTTTGTCTTCCAAGTCCTACCTGGAGGAAAAATGATTAAATTACTCTCAATTATGAATAGCCTAATTGAAATGTATTTATGCTTTTTCTTTATAACAGATAAGTAAGATTAAGACATGGAAGAAATTGAAAGTTATGAATTAGGAGGGATAAGGGAATTACTTTGAAATGTGTGCCTTACTTGAAGAGGGCAAGCCTGGATGAGATGACAGAAAAGGTGACACGAAGCTATTAGTTGTCTGAGGTGGGAGGGCTGAGGGCAGGAGAGTAACAGTAAACACAGATGAAGGTGAGAGAGGTAAAAGGACAGTGATTTCATTGACGCCTGGGTCCTATTCTGCCTCCACACACCCTGTCTGGCTCGCCCATTTTTATCCCTGTGAAACCAAGATTAGTAGTATGTTAAACCAAATATAAACAGTTTTTTCTACCTCCCCCATTTTCCTCCTCTTTCTTTTTTATCCTCCTCCTTCTCTTCATAAGATCTGGACTGTTTGACTTATTCTCTAAATCATAGAGACCATGTATTAAAAATGAAGAATTTCCTCTCCCCTTGAATATGCATCAACAGTATTGGATTTTGTCATTTGATCATTTATTTAGGCAGTCACTCATTCATTTATTTAGTAAGGCAGTTGGTCAACAAAATTTTGGGAGTTCTGAAAAAGACTGAAAGTTGAACATGAATATTTCATAAAACCCACTTCTTTATTTCTAGCCTGTATATGTATTTTTCAGATATAGTTTGACTATAACATAGGTAAATTATTTATTATATTTCACCACGATGGGAAATTTCAACAGAAAAGCAGGTTGGGAAAATTTAGTTTTTGACATCTTGAGTTTGAGGTGCCTCTGCATAGGTCATTCAGGTGGAAATGTCTCATAAGCAAATGAAATATGAGTCTAAAGGTTAGAAAGAGGTTTGGGCTGAAAATATCTGTTTGGAGTTATTAGTTTAGAAAGTTTCAAAAAGCTTATTACTTCCAGGAAACTGGTTTAGTAATAGTTCAGCTTTTGATAAGGTTAAACAGAATTGCTTTTAAAAAAAATCTGTTACATTATAAAACTTTTTCTAATGTTTGGTTTTATAATATTGCCTTAATTTTTCAGTAATTCTCTACTGTCAGATTTCTGTATGTATTTATTTCTCTTCTGTCTTTTGTGTCTTTCTGAGTAGATAGTTGATCCTAATGTGTAAAATAATCTATGTTAGAGCAAAGGATTCATCACAGATAAGAAAGAAAACTAATTAAAACATCCATCAGTTAATGTGACCTTTACGAGTGCTGTACAAGTTAGCATTCATTATCTAGTTAAGGCTTGTGAATTCATTATTTGAGAATCATTACTCATGTTCATGATAGAATATATGAGACTCTAAAATATCAAGATATGTAATTGCAACATGTTAGTAATTCACTGATAAGCATAAAGACCAATGAAACAGCAGAATTTGGTGAAGCAAATGCCTAAAACTGACAATAAAAGTGTAACAGGATGTTAGCTAATTAATACTTTCCCTGCTTTTTTTTTCTCACTTTGTCCTTTGGTAGACAACTTGAAGAATGATACATTCAATGTGGACTAAATTTTATAATACCCATTGGGCAGTTCTTAATGCTCCCAACTTGGAGGCAAATCAGAATCCAACTTGATATATAAATGTTCATACCATTTTAGAGATTGAGTTTTGAATTCCTGTCTTCATCACGCATCTAAATAAGAATCGCTACCCCAAAACCCTTTATAGTCTACCTTTGTTGCTTGCCTGTCAAAATACAATACTGCTAATTTCTGAACTGCTTTCTCTTCTTGCAAATAGGGGGCATCTGTTACACCTTATTAAATCAGTTTTTGTTTGTTTTCTTGCTGAAATGCTTATCACACTTTTTTGTATCCTTCTAAATGTCTTGTCAGAATCATAAATTGTTGTGTTACATTTAGAGTATAGCATAAGGAACATAACAAGCCCTGGAATGTTTAGGCTATCTCCAAATGTCAAACAAAACAGGAAATGTTTCTTTGTTTTACACTTTTTCTGGGCATTTCATACACTTCCAAACATACTATAGAGGATAGACAGTGTGTTAAAGATAAACTTAACACTTCTGAGAAATTCTCTTCCTATTATGACATTTTTTCCCTTTTTTTAGAAGACTGAAGCATTACTGATGAGTTCTAGCAACCAGTTGATGGGCTCTTTTGCCTAGGTGTGAGCAGCAGAATTTTAAAGTACTTGCCTTGCAGAACACGGTTCTT
>NW_012107286.1:843496-919131 GCF_000951045.1 Mandrillus leucophaeus
GTTCAAGCAATTCTCCTGCCTCAACCTCCCATGTAGCTGGGATTACAGGTGCCCACCACCATGCCTGGCGATTTTTGTTGTTGTTGTTGTATTTTTAGTAGAGACGGAAGTTTCACCATGTTGGCCAGGCTGGTCTTGAACTCCTCACCTCAGGTGATCCACCGGCCTTGGCCTTCCAAAGTGCTGGGATTACAAGTGTGAGCCACTGCGCCTGGCCTGTTAATAGCTTTTAATGAACAGTAGAAGTCTAGAAAATGACATTGTGTGCTTCCGTAATTTTATACCACTGTATTTAAGAATGGTAACCCATCAAGGCAAGATCTCTTTATGTGGTATTTTTGACTGTATGACTTCTGTATGCTTTAATTTCATTTAGATTATTTATTTAAGTGAAATATGAGTTACGCTCTGTAGTACTATTGGAAGAAAAAGGAATTTGAAGGTCACAAATAGATTACAGAGAAGTAACAGCTAATTTTGCATATTTTTACAATGAAGCCATTGGAAAAATGAGGCCAAGTAAGGACATAATCATCTGTATCTTAGGAATGTATTTTAAAGGCTTCTTAGCCAGAAAAGGGGTCCGAAAGATAGGGAGAAGGCTGATAACAAGTGTTTGGGTGCTAAATTGCTTTTGGTCATGTATATGAGGGATAAGCTAAGTTAAGGGTATCAAAACATTCCCTCTCCTGCATCTAGGCTATTCTGCCTCTCTGCAACTGCAGTGAGTCAGCAATTTTGAGATATAAAATCAGATGAAACTGGAGGGGAATACATTTAAGTGTGCACATTATTTGAAACAAAGCAAAACGAATTGACAAGCATCTCATGTAAATTTTGAAAACAAAACAACAACAACAACAAATCACCATAACCATGGGAAGTTTCTGCCCAGCAATAGATGGTAAATCATAATAATTAATGACTTGTTATTTCTAATTTCACATGTATATAACATCATTAATTTTTTTATGTAGCGTGCCATACTGTTGTAAAGAACAGAAAACTATGTATAAATCAATGTGAAGTTTATTTTTTGATAAATTTACTCTTCAAAAAGGTCGTATTAAATTGTTCATATATAAATTACACTGTATGAAAAAATGCGCTTTCTTATGAAGTCTTACAAGTTAGAAAGAATACCTACTTAAGGCCATATGACAATTTCTTTTAGTGTTTTAGTTAAGACTGTGAGGAATTTAAAATTGACTAGGATTTTTTTTTTTTTTTTTTTTTGAAACGGAGCCTTGCTCTGTCGCCCAGGCTGGAGTGCAGTGGCCTGATCTCTGCTCACTGCAAGCTCCACCTCCCAGGTTCACACCATTCTCCTGCCTCCTGAGTAGCTGGGACTACAGGCGCCCGCCACCAGGCCCGGCTAACTTTTTTGTATTTTTAGTAGGGACGGGATTTCACCGTGTTAGCCAGGATGGTCTCGATCCCCTGACCTTGTGATTTGCCCACCTCGACCTCCCAAAGTGCTGGGATTACAGGCGTGAACCACCACTCCTGGCCGTAAACTTTTTATAACACCTGAACCAAACCCTTACTTGTAATTTATTTTTAAGTAGTTTGGTAGTGTTACATGTTTTTGTTATTATATTATTACATGTTCTATTGTTGTTAGTTTGGGTGAGAAAATCACTGAGGAAATCTCACTGAATTGGGAACCAGCAGCTGTGGAAGACAGGACTGGTCTGGCACTGATCAGCTGAGTGAGCTTTGCTTCTCTGCTGACTTCATTTCCTCTGTCTGTACTTGACAGATTCATGAAGAACTACTGTTGACTGAGCCCCTGCTCTGTGCCAGGCAGCACTATTGCCAATCTTTGCAACAATATATACCTGGGCATTATTACACCCATCTTATAAATGAAGAAACTGAAGCTCAAAGGTTAAACAGCTTACCCAAGATCTCATAGCTAATTAATGGTTAATACCAAAGTTCCAGACCATCTAGTGATCAAATCTGTGTGGTTTAATCCATCAATTTGTAATTCTCTGAATTACATACATTTTACTTTGGGAGTCTCTGCCATGACCCTATCTCTTCATTTTTATAAAAATAGCTTTTTTATTGCTGAGAATTCTCCTAAAAACCTAAAATTGATTTTAACTGACCACATTTTATACAATTGTGCCTTGACAAATTTTTCTAAATTTGATTGGTTTTTAAATATTTTATCATAGATCTTAACAAAAGCTAACTACATGCAGTCTTTCAAACTGGATGTAGTCCATTCTTTTCCATTTATGTAATTGTTAATAAAATTATTGAAAGATAGTGTCCTCATACCTCTCAATGTTAAGATTCTCTTTAGGATCACATTTTACATTTTTTTTTTCCAATCCATATTGTGTAATTATTTTATCGGGTGTTTGTCAGGTTTCATATGAAGTCCCTCTGTCCATGAATTTCTCCTTGAAAGAGCATAATTTTAAAAGAAAAAGTACAGATCATAAGTTTTTCATCCTGCTTGCATTGGTATATCTTTTTTAAAAGGATATAGATTTATATAGTCTTGGTTTGTCTTTCAAACTTATGCTAGTTCATCTCTTTCAAAATATAATTCTGTTGTTCTCTTATATTTTCCTCATAGATGCTGGGTCCAACTATATAAAAATATATTCATGTTCAGAGGTTTCTTTTGTAATAGAAACTCTAAATGTTGTAAGGCTGAAGAAATCAGCAGTGACCAAAAAATAGCTGCCCTGTTTTAGCAAGATATACATTAATTTCCCCAGAGGTTAAAAATGTTTTAAAAATATAAATGAAGTAGTTAGTCCCCATAAAATCAGGAAAATAATAATAAACCATTTTAATTACTTCTAAAAATGCAGCCTTGAGCATTCTTCTCTTGTTATATACAATGACTAAGCTTCCTCTGGGCGCTTATATCCCAGGCAAATCTTTTATGGTAGTTACAACTGTGCTTCATCTTATGCTTCTGTACTTGGCATCCAAACATGGAATTTAGAAATTGACTTTGATATAATTTGATAGAAATTGGTATAATTTGACTTTTTTTTTTTTTTGGTCTATGGGTTTGATATCTGGCTGTTATAAACCTCCATAAGTCAGTTCTGAAAGTTTACAAAGTAGGGAAGTTGGGATGGAAATGGAGTAAGGTAGAATATACTCATCTCTATTGTAAACTTGGGAGGTATATTTATTAGGGTTTATAGGTTCCAAACCAGAGAGTTAGGCTCAATGATAATACCTCCAGCTTTATATTCACCTGCAAAAATTATAAGATACAGTCTTTGATGATTATATGAATCAGCTGGTGCCAAATAAAAATTCATTAAAGAATATTAAAGGAAGGGCTTTGTTTAGACTTATTGCGTAATATTTTGCATATTACAATACCAAATCAGAGATTTTCTCTTTTTTTGTTTTTTTTCCTCCTCTTTTAAGATGGAGTCTTGCTCTGTTGCCAAGGCTAGAGTATAGTGGCTCGATCTGGGCTCACTGCAACCTCTGCCTCCCAAGTTTAAGTGATTCTCCTGCCTCAGCCTCCCGAGTAGCTGGGACTACAGGCACCTGCCACCATGCCCAGCAAATTTTTGTATTTTTAGTAGAGACGGGGTTTCGCCATATTGGCCAGGCTGGTCCTAAACTCCTGTCCTCAACTGATCCGTCCACCTCGGCCTCCCAAAATGCTGGGATTATAGGCTTGAGCCACCATGCCCTGCCTAAAATCATAGATTTTCAAATAGTTGGGTTGACACAAAAGTTTTTAAAAATTTATGTATTAAAGTATATTACATAGCAATAAATGACTACCTCTCCTTCAAAGATATTAACATAATTCCAGGTAAGTTGATCTATCCCCAAATCTACCCTTTTCTCCGGAAAAAATAAACAAACAAACATTGTTATCAACTTAGTATGTATCCTCCAGACATCTGTTTGGTGTGTATATGTATACAGACATGTCTTATTTTATTGCACTTTGCTTTATTGTGCTTGACAGATACCATGTCTTACAAATTAAAGGTTTGTGGCAACTGTACACTGAGAAAATCTATCATACCCATTTTTCCAACAACATGTGCTCACTTTGTATCTCTGTGTCACATTTTGGTAATTCTTGCAATATTTCAACAAATGCTTTTAGTATTATATCTGTTGTGGTAATCTGTGATTACTGATCTTTGATGTTACTATTGTAATTGTTTTGAAATGCCATGAACTGCACCCACGTAAGACAGTGAACTTAAATGATCAGTGTTGAATGTGTTCTGACTGTTCCACAATTAGCAATTCCTCCATCTTCCTCCCTCTCCTCAGCCCTCTTTATTCCCTGAGACATAACAATGTTGAAATTAGGTCAATTAATAATCCTACAATGGCCTTTAGTGTTCAAGTGAAAGGAAGAGTCACATATCACTCACTTTAAATCAAAAGCTAGAAGTGATTGAGCTTAGTAAGAAAGACATAGTGGAGGCTGGCTTGCATTCAATAACCAATTTGTAAATGCAAAGGAAAAATTATTGATGGGAATTAAAAATGCTACTCCAGTGAACGCATGTATGACAAGAAAACAAAACAGCCTTATTGCTGATATGGAGAAAGTTTGAGTACTCTAGATAGAAGATTGAACCAGTCACAATTCTGCCTTAAGCCAAAACCTAATCCAAAGCAAGGGCCTAACTCTCTTCAATTCTGTGAAGGCTGACACAGTTGAGGAAACTACAGAAGAAAAGTTAGAAGCTAGCAGAGGTTGCTTCATGAGGTACAAGGAAAGCAGCCATCTCCATAACATAAAAGTGTAAAGTGAAGCAGCAAGTGCTGATGGAGAAGCTGCAGCAGGTCATCAAGAAGATCTAGCTAAGATCATCGATGAAGGTAGCTACAAGAAACAACAGATATTCAGTGTCGATGAAATCGCCCTCTAGTGGAAGAAGATGCCATCTAGGACTTTCATAGCTAGAGAGGAGAAGTCAATGCCTGGCTTCAAAACTTCAAATGAAAGATTGACCCTTATGTTAGGGGCAAATGCAACTAGTGACTTTTAAGTTAAAACCAATGCTAATTGACCATTCTGAAGGTCCTAGGGGCCTTAAGAATTATGCTAAAGCAACTCTGCCTGTGCTGTAAAAATGTAACAACAAAGCTTGGATGTGATAGCATATCTATTTATAGCATGATTTACTGGATATTTTAAGCCCACTAATGAGACTTACTGCTCAGAAAAAGATTCCTTTCAAAACATTACTGCTCATTGACAATGCACATAGTCACCCAAGAGCTCTGATGGAGATATGCAAGGAGATTAACGTTGTTTTCATGCCCACTAACACAGCATTCATTCTACTGCCCAAGGATTAAGGAGTTAGACTTTCACATCTTCTTATTTAAGAAACACATTTTGTAAGGCAATCGTTGCCATAGTGATTCATCTGATAGATCTGGGCAAAGTAAACTGAAAACTTCTGGAGAGGATTCACTATTCTAGATGCCATTGAGAACATTTATGATTCATGGAAGGAGATCAAAATATCAACATTAACAAGAGTTTGGAAAACATTGGTTCTAACCCTCATGGATGACTTTGAGGCATTCAAGACTTCAGTGAAGGAACTAACTGCAGATATGGTGAAAATAGCAAAAGAATTAGAATTAGCAGTGAAGCCTGAACATGTGTCTGAGTTACCGTAAATCTCATGATAGAATTTAATGAATGAGGAGTTGCTTCTCATGGATGAGCAAACAAGTAGTTTTTTCAGATGTAATCCAGTCCTGGTGAAGATGCTATGGACATTGTTGAAATGACAACAAAGGATTTAGAATATTGCATTATTATAGTTAAGAGGATTGACTCCAATTTTGAAAGAACTTCCTCTGTAGGTAACATGCTATCAAACAGCACCACATGCCACAAAGAAATCTCATGAAAGGAAGAGCCAACTGGTACAGCAAACTTCATTGTTTTCCTATTTTAAGAAATTGCCACAACCATCCGAAGCTTCCAGTAGCCACCAACCTTATCAGTCAGCAGCCATCAACATGAAGGCAAGACCCTCCCCCAGCAAAAAAGATTAGAACTTGATGAAGCCTCAGATGATTATTAGTATTTTTCAGCCATAAAGTATTTTTTCCTTAAGGCAAGTACATTATTTTTTAGACATAATGCCATTGCATACTTAATAGACGACACTATAGTGTAAATGTAACTTTTATATGCACCAAAAAACCACAAAATTTGTGTGATTCACTTTATTTTGGTACTTGATTTATTGCTGTGGTCTGAAACCAAACCCAAAATATTTCTGAGGTTTGCCTGGATGGATGGATGGATGGATGGACAGACAGATATATAGATGAGGTATGCCTGGATAGAGAAATCTATAGTGTTGTTTTTGTGTATGTGTTTTGTATAAATAGTGTCATACTGCGTATTACTGATCATCTTTCAATTAAGATTTTTATAAGTTTCCCAGTTAACAACTCTGCTTATAGTTTCATATCACTATTTCTATCTCAGGAATAACTGTGAAGGAAATGACTTTTTTTCTTGGTCTCTGTTATTTTGCTCATTATCTCTCTCATCCATCTTCAATTTTCAACCTCCGCCACCCCCCGTACACACTTAGTGTCTTTTCTGTCCTTCCTCACCCTACCAGTGAGACTCTAAACAAGATTCCTATATTTTGCTTTGAACTTGTCAATGTATTACTTACAAAATTGTATATTAATCCTTGGTACCAAGCATAAAATAAAAGGCTCTGTGCCAGTTAAAAGATTTTCTAGTACCAATAAGACAGTGGAGGAAATATTTTGGGGACCATGGGTCTCTTCTCTGTCTTAAAATCTCACCCATTGGGTTCCTGCTCATTCTGCGAGGCCACAAAGCCAGCTCTTCCAAATAACATTTTGAAAGAAAAAACGTGCACATTTGTAACAGGACTTACATTTTATTATGGAACCACCTGTCAGAGTTCCAATTTGTAAACTGAAATTATGGGCTCCTCTGCTTAGCCAGGAGCAAGGCAGTGAACTCTTAAGAAGACTGTTCAACAATTACAAATGAAAAGGAGACAGATTATTTGCTCTGAGAAAATATAAGAGCATGTACTCCTGCTGCTGTTATGTGGCAGTGATGGTTGTGACACTGCTACCAAGCCTACTGGACCTAAAATCTCAAGAGATATTGCAGGATGGAAGAGGCCATCAAACCATAGCATGATCACAGCCCTGGGAAGGAACTGTTGGTCCCCTGCTCGAGGCATTCATCTCTGTTTGGGTCATTTTGGATAACAAGCATTAAACAAAATTTGACTGTCAGCGATATATTCCTTCTAGTTTTCAAAGTCATCATCCTGTTGCTGTTCTCTACCTTGAAGAATACGTACCTACTTATTAAGTACCAGGTACAATGCCAGCCATTTTGCATGCTTCATATTTAATAAATCTGTCAGATTTGATAAAGATTAAAACACCCGTCTTATGGGTGAGACCACTGAAGTTCAAGGTTGCCTAACGCAAAGTGGTTATTTCATCATTCAAACTGAGAGGGAGTTAACTCCAAAGTCTGTCTGCTTCACTGTACCTTGCAGCAGCTTTTCATGTCCTCTGATTCACTCAACCAATAGTGTACAAATTATTTTACAGACAGTCATGTATAATATTTTGGATTTTCATTTTTTGTGTCTTTTTTGGGAAAGTTTAAAAAATAAGCTTCATAACTAGGCATACTATGCAAATGTACCTTGCCACTTTGGGAATTCTGCCAGCCAAAACCCATTTAAATGCTTGCTGATAGAAATTTTCTTTTCACCAAAAGCACCTGCTATCTAACATAATGACCAATAGCAAGAAGCCACTCAAATGATCAAGGCTGTTCACTGACTAAACTTGTTTCTCTATTCTCAAATTCTTAAATTAATGCAAGTGCTGAGTTTTTTTGAGGGGTTACACAAAGTAGTTCTATATATTTAACAATGCCCCACAGGGATTTTTGGAAGGGCAATTAGAATTTTTTCTCTCCGGGTATCCAGTTGTCTGACAGTTCTTTTATATAATGCACTACTGTGGTTTGGCCTTTCAGAATTTTTTTATTGTTACAAAATTAGTTATTACTACTGCAAATTATTTCCTGTTAAGATATTTACACCACGTGTAATTTCTGTATACATTTTGTATTATACTTATTGAAAACACAGCTCGCCTAAAATGACCTACTTTTGTGTTTGTAGTATTAATTAATATACTTGCTCTATATTGATGCTTGAATTCATGAAAGCAACATTTATTGTAGAAAATAAGATTGATTTTTCTGGTCTTTCATTTCTTGCCTCAATTCTAAGAATTTTGCTTTGAGAAGATAATGCTATTTTTAAGTCTAGCAAAATATCTTAAGGTTATTAGATATATTCATGCTTAGCAAACTATTCAGAAATTTATTCGAAAATCAAGTCAACTAATTCTTTTGAATTTTGAGTAAAGAATAACATGTATGCATGTTCACAAGGTGAGATACCCCTGTTATTTAATGTGATTTATATTGTTCACATAGCGAAGCTGTTTGTGAGTTTTAGGGGTTATATTTTAGCATGGGGGGAGATATGAAGACTTCAAGACCTTGTGCATGTGCTTTTTTTAAATCCACCAACACTATCCCACAGGTATTTGTGAAATAGTTTAGGGATAGCATTCAGTATGCACTGGTGGCTCATATTTTTAAAATGCAGGCAAGATATCATTTGTAAATTTCTTGGATTGAAAGTGAGGGACTAACGGCTAAGTTGGCTGGACTTCCTGGGTCAACAGGGACTTCCCTAAGGGAACTTTCCCCCAAGCCAAATTGAGTCATAGCTGCAAGCTAAGGAATTGAAACCTCAACCAATCAAAGGCAAGTTTAAGCTCTAGCCACAGCGATGTTTTTAACCAATCAGGCCCGCCAACCCACAAGCGATAGAAAATAAGCTAATTCTATAGGACAGAAAAAGGAAAAGGGGAGGGGTCATAAGGGGATATAAGCATAAGACACCCAAGCCGGAAACGGCAATCTTTCCGGGACCACTTTCACCGTGTGGAAGCTTTACTTTCACTTTTGCATTAGTAAATCTTGCCGCCGCACACTCTTTGGGTCTGCCCCTTTCTCTAATCGAGCTGTAACACTCGCCTCTGTGGTTGGTCCACGGCTTCATTCCCTGAAGCCTGTGAGACCACGAACCCTTTGATGGAGAAAAGACCTTCAATCGGCAGAAGACTTCTAGGCTCAAAAGCATCTTCAGAATAGTGTTCTTAGCTGCTCAGACTGTTTAATGATTCAAATTTTAGAGAACAAAACCTCATGAAGCCACTGGTGATATTATTAAGCCTATCATCACCTTTATAATCAGTCTTTTTGCATGTTTGTTTTATACCCACCTGAATACTAACCAATTTTCATTTATTTATTTAATTTCCCCCAAAGAATGCTGTCCTACTGTCTTGTGGCATTTTCACAATAGCATAATTCTCCGGGCTTAGAAATGTAAGTTAGTAATAATGTTTTTATTTTGTTTTCCAGAGCATCCGGGCATCGGGCCTTATCCTGTTGGAAACGATCCTTTTTGGGTCTCTGCTCCTATACTTTCCAGTGAGTAACATAATTATGTTTTTAAAGTAGACACTTATGTTATGTTGCATACTGTAAAACTACTGTTTGCACGCACACACACGCAAACACACCCTGGTGTTACCAGGAAGTGCAGGAGTTCTTGGCTCTTGTCTTACTTGAGAGAAAGAATTTGGCCAAAAGACAATTAGTAAAGTAAGCAAATGTTTATTGAAGGAAATTGTTGATGAAAAGAGTCAAACTCTAAAATATTTGAAGAGATTTAATCTGAGTCAAATATGAGAGACCACGGCCCCTGATACAGCCCTCGGGAGGTTCTGAGAGCATGTGCTCAAGGTGGTTGGGGTGCAGCTTGGTTTTATACATTTTAGGGAGGCATGAGACTTCAGTCAGATTCATTTGAGAAATATGTTGGTTTGGTCCAGAAAGGCAGGACAATTTGAAGTTTGGGGGACTTCCAGACTATAGGTAAATTAAAACACTTTCTGGTTGACAACTGATTGAATTTGTCTAAAGACCTGGGATCAATAGAAAGGAAAAGTTCAGGTTAAGATAAAAGACTGTGGAGACCAAGGTTCTTTTGAAGTCTCATAGTGGCTGCCCTTAGAGACGATAGATGACAAATGTCTCCTATTCAGACCGTTAAAAGGTGCTAGACACTCAGTTAATATCTTCAGGATTGGGAGGGTCAGGAAGAAAAACATCTACCTATGTTAATAGAGATTCTTTACAGATGCAGATTTTCCCTCACAATGGACAGTTTTGCAGGGCCCTTTGAAAATATGGCACAGAAACATGTTTTGGGGTAAAAGTATTTTATTTTCTTCTTTGTCACATAATGTTACGCCAGAGTCAGATTGGAAAGTAAGACATGAGATATAGGGTTAAATAAAAGCTGGTAAGAATTTATGGTTTGTAGGGCATGACTCCCAAGACTCCTTAGATAGGAATTTGCGCAAGATGAAAAAAAAAACCAGAGCTTGGTCTGCAACGTACACAGCAAGAGAAGAGTGGGTTGATCTGGGTGGAAAGTAGTAGCAGAGAACAGTACATTCAGAAAGATGGGGCAAAGTGGGCTCCTTGAAAGAGGATGAGCCAGCAGCTCCAAGAGTTCTACATTGCTCTTTTTATTATGTCAGACCCTTTAAGTTCCTGTCTGTGTCTCAAGTCTCTGCCTTTGCCTCTGATTAGTTTCCCACTTCTGCCTCGAGTCCCCACCCAGTTCCCACCCCGGGTTTGTAGGATTCTCCCTTGCTGTCTGTTGATGTTCATGTGCGGCCTAGCATTAGATACGAATTCTACCTAATGGCAGCATTGCTCCTTACCACCATCCCAGGAAGGTCATGTTGTGGCTAAATCTGTACTTATTGCACCTGCGTATCTCTTAGGAATTTCTCCTTTGCCCTCTTTCCCTCTTCTCAGCATGTAGCTAGCTACATTCTGACAGGTTAACTACAGAATGAGTGATCATTGGGCATCTTAAGGGGTGTTTGGGGGCATTCCTTTCTACATAGGTATTTCCCCTCTCTCTGCTCATATCTAGCATGCAACCTCTGGGGTGCAAAATTTTTTGGACTTCCCTTTTTCAGGGGCTCCCTGCTCCTGCTGATGTCTGGCTGTCTGCTAGCTCTAATGTAAGTGCTTTACAGATATTTAAATCCCAGTTTTTACCATTTGAGTGACCTTAGACAAGTTACTTAACATTCCTAAACCCTGTTTTTTTCTCTTATAACATGGAGCTAATTATACTTTTCTTTGCAAATTTGTGAGGAAGGTTGAATGCTTAAGTGTGACTACATATGAAAGGCAAATGTATGCATATGTATACAATTGTATTGGTATGTATGCGTAATATGTACAAATAAGTATCGCTTTCCTTCTTCCTTCCCTTCTACCTGAATCAGAATCATGAGACATACCAATTAATGTCGGAAAAATTGAAATTGTTACATAGTAAAATAAGCATGATGAAATAAATGTATGTATGGTGCTAGTGGCTTAGATAATCATAGTGGACTCTAGCATACCAGTAACATGTCTGAAACCAGAAGATAAGTACTGACTTGGCAAATTCAACTCAGCCAACTTATGTTCAGTGGTTATTGTGTGCCAAGCACTATGCTAATTTCTGGGAATACTCTATGAGCAAGACAACTTGATTTCTCCTTTCAAGAAGCTTACAGTGTAGAGGAAGAGATGAGTTAATGCAAACAATGGTAATACAATGTGACAAACACGAAGAAAGCAGTAAAGACAGGATGCTGTGGAGGCACTTAGGAGAGATATCTAATCAAGTTTAGGGAATAAAATATCCCTTGGCAGAGACCTGAAAGGTGAGTAGGTGTAAGAGAAGGAAAGGTAGAACTGCCAGGACACTAGATTCTTTTTGGTTTTTGTCTTACCTCACTCCCTGCTCCATCTCAGCCTGCTTTGTTGATTCTTCATCTTAACTCCCACTTCTTCATACTTGAATGCCTCAGGACTGAGTTCTTGTAGCTTTTCTTAATGTACATTCTCACTTGGTGATCTCATCTAGCCGCAAAGTTGAAGTACTATTTATATGCCAAAGACTGCCGAATTTATATCTCCAGCCCAAACCTTTCTCCTGAGCTCCCAGCTCATATTCAGCTGCTTAGGCAACCACTCCATTTGCACATCCAACAGAATTCCCTATCATGTTCTCTACTGAAGCACTGATCTCTCCCTCAGATTCAGCCTTCCAGTGTCCACTGATGGCAGCTCTATCCTTCTAGTTACTCAGGTTAAAAGCCTAGGAGTCATTATTGATACCACTCTTTCTCTCACATTAGAAAACCTTTAAAGATACAGCAAGAATCGACCAGGTGCAGTGGCTCACGCCTGTAATCCCAGCACTTTGGGAGGCCGAGGTGGGTAGATCACAAGGTCAGGAGATTGAGACCATCCTGGCTAACATGGTGAAACTCCAACTCTACTAAAAATACAAAAAACTAGCCAGGCGCAGTGGCGGGCGCCTATAGTCCCAGCTGCTTGGGTGACTGAGGCAGGAGAATGGCATGAACCTGGGAGGCGGAGGTTGTAGTGAGCTGAGATGGCACCACAGCATTCCAGCCCGGGCGCCTATAGTCCCAGCTGCTTGGGTGACTGAGGCAGGAGAATGGCATGAACCTGGGAGGCGGAGGTTGTAGTGAGCTGAGATGGCACCACTGCATTCCAGCCTGGGCGACAGAGCGAGACTCTGTCTCAAAACAAAAACAAAACAAAACAAAACACAAAAAAGATGCAGCAAGAATCTAATGAGCCCCTCCCACATTCACTGCTACCACCTGGTCTAAACTGTGATCCACCCCTTCTGGATTGTCGCCATGTTCTCTTACTAGCCTCTCTTCTTCTGTGCTGGCCCCTAGAATCTTATCTATTTTCAAAATGTCAGCCAGTTTTAACATGAAAATTAGACTGACCATGTCACTCCTGTTCTCAAAATTCCCCAAAGATTCCCTATTTTACTTAGAGTAAAAGCCAAAATCCTTCCTGTGACCTCTAAGGCTTAATGTAATTTGGACACTGCCCCCTCTATAACATTTTCTAATCCTTTCCCTGCACTCAGTGTTTAGATTGAGTGTTTTTTATTCAGGTCTCAAATAAATTTTTCTATTTATTCTTAAAATGGAGATATATTTACATATAATCAGTGCTATGATCTGACTGTGTCCTCCAAAATTTATGTGTTAGAAACTTAATCTCCAGTGCAATGGTGTTGGGAAGTGGGGTATTTTGGGAGGTGTTTAGAGCCCTTATGAATGGGTTAATGCCCTTACATGTAAAAGGGCTTGGTGGAGGGAGTTTGGCCCTTTTTGTTCTTCTTCCTTCCACACAGCAAGAAGGCTCTCACCAGAAACCAGATGCTGACACTTTGATCTTGCATTTTTCAGCCTCCAACACTGTGAGAAATAAATTTATATTCTTTATAAATTACACAGTCTCAGGTATTTTGTTATAGCAGCACAAACAGACTGAGACAATCAGTATTAATTTTTTCATAAAGTCATCCCTATTACTTAAGTTTTCTAATTTTCTAGCATAGAGTTATGCATAGTAATTAGTAACAGAAGCAATGCAGCAGTATAAAGACCGAGTGTTTATTATTGGTACACTTCCTGTATAAATGGGGTGTCATGCATCTTAACATTTAATCTTTCCCACACAACCCCAGGGCAGATATTTAACCAAAGTCGTCAGATCACCTAATAAATAATGAAATATCTGAAATGACCTCAGTAACCTGATGAGAAACTTTAATTATCTGAATATCTGTGGCTACTATTATCTTTTTTTCTGAACCTCTGCTATTTTAAAATCAATTTTCCACCCAGTAGCCAGAGGGATTTAAAAATGTCAAATCCAGTCTGTCACCTCTTTGATGTCTTCTTTTGACGTGTTAGGTATACTGTGGTTTTTACCCACCTCCCCAGCCTCATCTTATATTACCTTTCTTCTCACTTTCTGCTCTCCAACTACTCTGACCTTATTTCAGTTCTCAAATAAAACATGATCTCTTTCATGATAGACATAATAATGGTCTTTAACAATGTCCACAATCCTAATCCCTGGAACCTGTTTGAATATGTTAGCTTACATGGAAAAATGGACTTTACTGATATGATTATGTTAAAGACTGAGATGGGGAACTTATCCTGGATTGTCTGGTTGTGACCATGGATCGTAAGTGAAAAGAGGGAAGCAGAAGAGAGAGAACCAAATAGATGACATGGTGAAAAAGATTGGCTGGCATTGCGAACTTTGAAGATAGATGAGGGAGGTTGCAGGCCCAAGAATGCAGGCTGCCTCTAGAGACTGGAAAAGGCAAGTAAATAAGTTCTTCCCTAGACCCTCTACAAGGAAGGCAGCTCTGCCAACACCTTGATGTTAGTTCCTAAGACTCATTTTGGGCATAGGACCTCCAGAACCATTAAATACTAAGTCCATGTTGTTTAAAGCCACTAAGTTTATGACACTATGTTATAGTGGCTATAGGAAACTAATATACCTCTTGCCATAGGACCTCTTCACCTACTTTTTTTTGGTTTTGAAGAATTTTTCTCTTTTCCTTTTCCTCACCGCTACCCTACTGTCCTTTAGGCTAATTAGCATATAATCACCTTCTAGATTTGTACATAAGTATCACTTTTTCAGGAATGCTTTCCTTGACACCTAATCTGAGTCACATTCCTGGCAATAACTTCTCATGGAATCCTGCTCTTTTTGATAACACCTATTTCAGTTTTTAATTACACATTGAAAAGTCTGATTATTTGATAATATCATTCTTTTGCACAGATATTAAATTCTGTGAGAGTAGGGCACGTTTCTGTCTTGCTCAGCACTGCATCTGCAGCAATTAGGCCAGTGCCTGTCACTGTAGTAGAAGCACAGTAAATAGGCATGGAATGAGTGAATAAGTTATACTTAGGTGAACTTAGAAATGTATCCCAAGCTAGTGCCTACTGTCCTGTTGAAGCACCCTCCAAAGACTCTGCTTTTTTTGTGGAAGACTGAGAATGAGGGCCCTTATTTATGTTTACTTAGCACCTGCAGTTAGGCAATAAAAACACTTTCTCGTGTTATTTTTGGGACTTAGCAGAAGTTCAGTTCATTTTGACTTCTAATATTCATACTTATTCAAAACAAGTGGTTGTATTAATGAGCACAGTCCTATAATCTGTAGAAGAATTGTAAAGCTTCTTAAATAGAAATACTCTAGAAAAGTATGACATTTGAAAGAATAGCAAGTGTCAGGTTACTAAATGTTAAAAGCAGTCACCAGGGAACCTTTCTTTGACTGAAACTCAATTTTGAAAGATATCTGATTGACCTGTACTTATGGTGATAACAGATACAGAGAACTGACACATTAAAAGAAAAAGATTGTACTTCATGATAATTCTAATATGCTTGTAAGGAAAAAAACAAAAACGGAGGCTTACCAAACAAATTCTACCCAACACAAACCTTAGGATACCTCATACTATTGACTTCATGCTTAACTAGCTATTTTATCTTTCAGAACATAAATTCTTTTTGTAATGGCTCGAGATAATAACTCTGTACCTTGGTTTTAATTTAGGGCTTATGCTCTGAAGATAGAAAGGACCATGTTATTTAATAAAGATTTGGGTGTAGCATAAGATACCAGGGGAAAAGGAGATTAAAGGCGAAGAATAACCTGTTGTTGGACTGGACACATTGGCTTCATTTGGTTTTGTGGAAACAAATTTATAACTTTTGCCCAGAATTTTACTATAAGGAAGACCCATATTAAGTGGTTAAGATGACTAAGTAAACCAAATATAGCCAAAAAATCTAATAAAGTTGGTGGTATAAATGTACCAATATCTTTTTGGTTTGTTAAATACCTTACATACATTCTGTGTTCCTGGTGTGGACTATACTAGAATTTTTCATGAAAGTTCTACTGGGAGGTTACAATTTTTTAAAAAGCATACTTGCATAAAATAGAATTGTTTTTAGGGATAGCTAACTCCATGGAAGTAGGCTTTGTGGATATTCGCTGTTCTACTGAGTTATGCAATGAGCCTTTTCTTCTTTATATGCTGCATATTGTTGTTCAGATTTGCAAGAATTAAGGTTATTTTTGCCTTTTCTAAGCAATCTTAGACTACAGACGATTTCATAACAATGCTTATATTGGAAAGTCCAAATTAGAGATTATCATCATTGTGCAGATGAGGACAAACCAAAATCTGACTAAATTTAGCATTGTTATATTGGGTAGCAGAGAGCTGAAGCATTCAAGCGTTTTCTTACAGATTCTCAAAAGAGACGCATGATTTGAAGTCCATACATTTGTGAACAGTGATCACTGTTCATAATCACCTAGCAACTTTTGTATAATTTATAAAAGAAAGAAAAGAGAATTTTAAGAAAAAACTAAAGTTTATTTTTTGTTAAATTACATTTAAAAAGACATTTATGGATTCATAAAGCACATTCTTTGTAATTTAAAATCTAGAAGTTTGTTCTGCCTTGACTAAACCATCGGTTTCATTTAATAAGGGTTTTTTTTGCTTTCCCCTCTAACCTTGGTTACTTTATTTGGGTGGTAGATATGTCTTCCTGTAAAGGACTCCAATGCATATGTAAATAATACTTATGTTTAGGTTTTTCCTCCCTACCCCAGTCTTATAAGAAGAATCGCCAAGTATTAGAACTAGAAGGGTCACCATTTACAACTCAGTCTTTCTCCAAAAGAGAGACAGAGAGAGATTACAATTCAGATTCATCCACCTTTTTTTTCAGCTAGGTAATGAGAAAGCCAAGAATTAAATCCATTCTCTTAACTTCTGGTCTGCTGTTCTTTTCACTGCATGGCAGTACTTCTCACAGAGGATACAAATGTGATATTCAAATGACATCAAACAGGAGGCTGGGAAGGCCCATGTTGTACCCCTTCACCAGTCACCCTTCCTCATTAGGAAACAAAAGGCACAGAGGGTGACTGAAACCAGGAATCAATTCATAATGGCTCAGAGTTTGCTTCTAAGACCCAATGTAAATTCCTGAGGAGCTTGGATGGACCATGTTACTGAGCCATCTGAAGTTTCTGATATTCAGCCATCTTACCTATAAAAAAGGCAATTTTATGTTCCAGACTAACATCAGGTTGGTTTTAGTGGCATAGAACCTATGTCAGTTAAGAGATTGTTTTCTTCAATGATCAGCCCAAAACCTACAACTAAAACTGAAGACTTTTTTTAACTACAGTTTTTTCCAATGTAGAAAAAACCCACCCAGAGCATAGGTATTGCCCAGAAGCAGAAGGAAAACAAGAGAATGTGATCCCATGTTACAGCTTAAAGGAAGGGAGGTAAAGGAGGGAGTTGAAAGTGGAGAGGAAGAATGAAACAATGAGAATATAGCTAAAGCAGCCAAGTTTTAATCCATTACTATGATTGTTTATTTTCATTGCTAAAATTACTTTAGATTTGGCCAGTGAGAACCCCTTTAGGCTGGCTCCTATATCCTTTTGATATGATCCCGTCATTCTTTGAGCACTTTCCTGTGTTCTAGTGCACCAGAACATTCCAAACTACTTTTATACTTCACTCCCCCAACCCTGCAATCTGTCTTTTCTCCTGAGAGCCCTGGTTCTTTTTAGAGCAAAATGGTAGCATTTCATTTCTGTGACAGATTGATTTCCATGACAGACAACAGAAAGTTCCCCAAGCTTTACAAGTAGACTATGGTTTTTAAACTGATCCGTAGAATCCATGTCATTTGGTGTCCTTTAGAACCTTTTGGATTGATACAAGAGAAAAAGAAAAAAATGAAATTGGAAAGAAAGTTAAATACTTATGAACATAACATTACTATCAGGGACACAATAGTATGGGGATAGCCATTTTATGCCAACATAGCTCAGAAACTATGGAAATAGTAGACTCTTAATCCCCAAACTGTTAGAGGATTTCAGGAATACTAGCTCATATAGAGGGCAAAAGACATCAGAGATCTGGACTTTCTAGGAAGCTTGAAGAATGGGATGCCAAGACACTTTGTTCTCTTCTATAGTGTAGGTTAGAGAAATAGAAGAAATAGCCATAGATGCCCAGAAGTTCTGTGTAGTTCCATTTATCCACTTGGCTTGTCTCCTTTTCTGTACTAAACCCATCAGAGAGAAGTCTGATCATTGGTGGGAGTGGCTGTCAACATGTAAAGGTATGGAGGCTGCCCAGTGTGCATATTCTAGGATATATGGTTAAGAGCCTTACTCCAATCAGTGATGTATGAGGAATTAACCAATAATCTTCCTTTTGTTGAAAGAATTTTAATAAACTTGGCCTTAAGAAATTAAGAGCTGAAATCTTGGTTTCAGTTTGTCAGTGAAAAGCAACAGGTTATCATCTTTGCTGCAATAAACACCAATTAGAGAATGCCTCTTGAAAATACCTTGTTGCGTTAGTGAAATATAATAATCTCTCATTATTTACAAAGTAGAACAAAATTGAAGAGCACAATGAAAGAGGTAAAAGATCAACTAAAGTCATTATCATCCAGAAATATATATATACACACACACACACACATACGCATACACACATATATACATACATACACATATATACATGTATATCATACATATATACATACATACACATATATACATGTATATATACACATACATACACATATATACATGTATATACACATATATATACACATATATACATGTATATGTGTGTATATATATGTGTGTGTATGTGTGTATATATGTATATGTACATATATGTGTATATACGTATATACACATGTATATATGTGTATCTATATATACACATAGAGAAGAAAGAAATGGATGGATGGTGGATTAATCTATGAGATTTTATAAAAGATACTAATTGTAATCTTTATTAGTTTAACAAAACCCAGATATTACTGATTTTTAGATTAATGTGTTTTACAGTAAGCATTATTGGTTCTGAAAGATCTTTCTAAAGTTAAAAAAATTGTAATTTAAAAGGTTGGGCTAATTATTTTTTATTTAGCTATATGTTTCAACTTTAGACAGTATCACTTGACTCCAGCTATGACAGCTAAGAAATTGAACTCAAATACAGTTCTTTTCGTCCTTTCTTTGTGTCTAGTGGCTGAATATTATTGGGTCTTGAAGATAGCCTGATTTCTCTCTCCTGTAGATGACCTGATATTTCTTTCCAGATTCTAATAATAAAAGTCGTTTTTTAGTCAGGCTGGAGTGCAGTGGTGCAATCTTGGCTCACTGCAACCTCCACCTCCCGGGTGCCAATGATTCTCCTGCCTCACCCTCCCAAGAAGCTGGGATTACAGGCACCTGCCACCTTGCCTGGCTAGTTTTTGTATTTTTAATAGAGATGACGTTTCACCATGTTGGCCAGGCTGATCTCGAACACCTGACCCTCAACTGATCCACCCACCTTGGCCTCTCATAGTGCTGGGATTGTAGGTATGAGCCACCATGCCCGGGCTGAATTTATTGTTCTTTATCATTTTATTTCAATCATGATATTCCCTTTAAATGGATAGATTTAAGACCCCTTTTATTTCTAGATTTATCTTTAATTTTCTTCTGTTATTTTCTCCTCTTCTTCATGGTACATAAGTTATGGGTACATCACATTTATCTCTAATCTTTCTAGTCATTTGTATAGCTTTGTCCTTTTACGTTTTATTTTGTGTGGTTTCCTCAAGTCTTTATTCTATGACCTTTTCAGCAATTTCAGTTATGTTTATCCTGCATGAGTTGATTCTGATATATCTGTGACCTCTCCAATGTTTTTGTTTTATTTTCATTTTTCTCCTCTACATCCCTGCTTTCTTGGAGCCGTTTTATCTCTTTGTTTTTCTTATCTCTTCTTTACTCTCTAGTATCTTTTTCTTTGAGTTGATTTGTTAGAAGGAACATGTTTTTTATAATTTCTTTGAGGCCATGAGAATTACCTACTTGAACCTTTATCTGTTTTGTTTGATAATGTCCCTTTTGTTAACATTCCTTATCTGCCCCCTTCCCACCAATATTTAAACAAAGAGTCTGCCATGGTGGTTCTCTGATTTTTATTCATTTTTGTTATAACCATTCTTTTTCATTATGGTAAAATATACATAACATAAAACTTACCACTGTAACTATTTTAAATGTACAATTCAGTGGCTTTAAATACATTCACAGTGTTGTGCAGTCATCGCTATTATCTATTTCCAGAACTTTTTCATCATCCCAAACTACAACTCTGTATTCATTAAACGATAACTTCCCATTCCCTCTTCCCCCAGCCTTTGAACTTCTGTTATACTTTGTTTCTATGATATTTTGCCTTTTCCAGGCCCCTCACATGAGCGGGAATCACACAACATTTATTCTTTTCTCCCTGGCTTGTTTCATTTGCCATAATGTTTTCAAGCTTTATCTATCTTGTAGCATGTATCCGAAGTTCATTCCTTTATGTGGCTTAATAATACTTTATTATAGATATATACCACATTTTGTTGATTCATCCATTGCTAGACACTTAGGCTGTTTTCACCTTTGGGCTGTTGTGAATAGCGCTTGTTGTATTTCTCTGTATACATAGAGTGGCCATGAACTCTACCCCAGCCCTGATGGGGCTTTTGGGATTGTCATGGATGTTGACCATGTGCCTTTCAGGAGATACTCTTTTATCCTGGTGGACAGCCTGCTGCCTGAATGTCCAGCCTGTGACCAGGTGTCCCTTTCATCAGTTATTAATACTGGAAGACACCTTCATGGCTCTTCCCTGAGTTTATTTCTGCCAAGATAGCCACTCTCCAGAAGAACCTCCATTGGGAGAAAATTGGGCTGAAGTGTGTCAGTCGGTCAGACACATAGGAGACAACACAACAAAATAAATAACAGAAGCAGTTGATTACTTACAGGTTCATGAGTGATGAGGGGTACCAGGAAGAGCTGAGGGAAAGGTCACAGGGATAATGAGCTCAACCAGCAGGTGGGGAGCCAGACAGAGACAGACCTATGGACTGAGACCTTTACTGGGGTACAGAGAGTCATCCAAGCAGATTTCCTGCTGGGAGTTCCAGTTGGTGAGTTTAAAGCAAGCAGGCATGTATTCCGCAGTGTCACGGAGTGGCCACCACACGCCAAGCTGCAGTTTCTGCATTTATGTGGATTATGGGGGTCAGTGAGATGAGTAAAATAGAGTCGAGTATATGTTCCAAGAAGATGATCATCAGGACGTGATGTATAAACCATATATCTGGATTGACCACCTTAAGGTACTAGGAGAGGGCAGGGAGCTAGAAATTGTGTCAAGGATAACTGGGCCCTGTTCCATGTATGAGAAAGTTAAACCTATATTCAAAATGCATGCTGAGGCCACATCAAATTATAGGAATTTACTGCATGCTGCTGTGAACATTAGTATACAAGTATCTGTTTGAATCCCTGATTTCAATTTTTTGGGTCTATGCCTAGAAGTGGAATTGCTGCATCATATGGTAAATCTATGTTTAACTTTTTGAGAAATCGCCAAACTCTTTTCCAAAGTGGCTGCACCATTTTCCATCCCACCAGCAATGCAGAGTGTTTCAGCTTCTCCATATCCACACCAAGACTTGTTATTTTCCATTTTATATTTTTATAGTAGCCATCCATATGAGTGTGAATTGGTAGCTCATTGTGGTTTTGATTTTCTATTTTTGATTTTTGAATGAGGCAGGTTTTTAGGGTGTCTGTTTTATACATAGTCATGTAGAGAACTGGGCGGAGGGGAACAGATTGAGGCTACTCCATCATTTTGAAATCACATGGAGCCTCAGATTTTCAGGCTGTGTTATAATCTGGTGCTTTAACTTCCTGCTTGGCCATACCTTAGCTCTGGCTATCTTCTTTAGCTAGTGTACCACACAGGTACATAAACAAAGATGACATGTCTCTAAATCTCCCACCAATGTGGGATGATGCTTTTTCTATCAGAAAATTCCCTAGTTCTGCTTTGGCCTTCCATGCTCTAAAATTCTATTCTTTTTTTTTTTTTTTTTTTTTTTTTAAAGAGACAGGGTCTCTCTTGCCCAGGCTGGGGTGCAGTGGCATGATCATAGCTCCCTGCACTCTCAGACCTGGGCTTAAGTGATCCTCCCACCTCAGACTATTAAGTAGCTGGGACTATAGGTGTATGCCACCACACCTGGCTACTTTCTAAATTTTTTTAGAGATGGGATATTGCTATATTGGCCAGGCTGGTCTTGATCCCCTGGCCTTATGTAATCCTCTCACCTTGGCCTCCCAAAAAACTGAGATTACAGGCATGAACCACTGTGCCTGGCTTAAAATTCAGTTCTCTCATGAACAGATTGTGGTTTCAGGCCTGGAACAAGGCTTCCTGCTGAACTCTGAAGCAGGCATGTAAGAATTCTCTGTCTCCTTTCCTTTTGGTACAGCTATAACTCAGTTCTTGGGTCTTTTCTCTTTTCCCTTATGATCTCATCCATTCTCATAGCTTAATATACTCTGCATGCCAACACCACCCAAATTTATATCTCCAGCTCAAATCTCTTTTTTGAATTCCAGACTTGTATGTATATATATCTATTCAAAATCTCTACATGGAGTCTAATAGACATTGCAGTTAATTCATCTGAAAACTTAACTTCTAATCCCACCACCACCACCAAACCTGCTCTTCCAGCAAGTTCCCTAATTCCAGCTAACAATTCATTTTTTTCTGTTTCTCAGGACAAAATCTTGGAGTCATCTTGACTTCCTTCTGTCTCTCATGTCACATATCTAACTCATCAAGAAGTCCTCTTGGTTCAACATTCAAAACATGTCAATAACCTAACCATTTCCTATTACTTTCACTGTTATCACTCCTGCCTGAGTCACCGCCATTGAGTATTAGGTTATTAACACAACCCTTTAACTAGTCTCCCCATTCTTCATTCTTGGCCTGTTATAGTCTATTTACAACACAGCAGCAATAAATCCTTTTTTAAACTTAGGTAGTGTTACCCCTACTCAAAACCCTGCAGTAGCTCCCTATTTCACTCAGAGTGAAACCTAGAGACCTAAAAGATCTGCATGATCTGCTCCTGTAACACTATCTCTTCACCCTGCTCACCTTTTCTAGTAACACTGGGCTCTTCATTGTTCTCAGACAGACCAGGCACACTCCCACCTCAAAGCGCTTGCACTGACTATTGCTTTCATCTGGAACTTGCTTCATCCCCTTCTTCATGTCTTTGCTAAAATATATTCTTCTTGATGAAGCTCACCCCGACTACCCAACTTTAAATTGCAGCCTGCCCCACTCCTCACAGTACTTCTGATCTCTCATCCTGCTCTTTTTGCATAGAATTGACCACTTTTTACATGCTGTGTTACTTTATTATCTTTATTTCTTACACATACTTTTTTATTTTTTTTATTTTTTATTTTTTATTTTTTTTTATTTTTTTTTCCTGTTCTCCTCACCTCACCCGAGAATTTAAATTCTCAAGGCAAAAATTTAAATCCACTGCTGTGTTTCAGCACCTGGAACAGTGCCTGATACATACTCGATGCTTAAAAAATATTTGTTAAATAGTGAACATTTTTCAGACATTTCTTCATCGATTAATGTATGGAGTATGGCTCTTCCCTTGTATTATTAATAACAAATTCTTGTACCTTTTAAAATTTCTTTTTGATGTTTTAAGTTATAATCAGATTTTTTAAATTGTAAATCTTTCAAGACCAGGACCACGTCTGCTGCATCTATTTCCATCACAGCACTTAAAAAGTTTGTTGAATTTCAATATAATTTTAACTAAAGCAATTATACACATGCAGCACACGGAATACAAATGTATGGCTCGGCATCTCTGTTTTTATCTTTGTGTTTCTCTTGCGAAATCTTTATCTCTAATTTCCCTATGGGCTCATAGAAAAGACCGATAATAAAGAGACTGGAATTCTAACCTGTAACGTTCTATGTAATCTGGCTGCTGTTCTCCCACCTAAAGCCCTACCTCTGTGCTCCGTTCCCTCTGCCACAGCAATTCTGATCTGTTTGCTCACCCTTGAACATGCCTGGCACACATGCCCTGCAGCCTTGGCATTGTCTGCTTCCTCTTCCTAGAGCACTCTTAGCCCACGTATCTCCATGGCTCACATTCTCACTTCTTTAAAGCTTTGCTCAAATGTCACTTCTCATTGAAAGGAAGTTAAGGAACTCATTATTTTGGAATAAGCAAGGAAAGGTTAACTCAAAACTTGTAACATTAAAATGAGAATAAACCACCACCATTGCAGAGAATTTCCAGTCGGACCAAATGGAAACAGATTCAGTGGTGATGTGAAGGCAGAAATGACACAATTTGGCAGTTGACTAAGAACATCATCAATGATCCTGAGATTGCCTTCATGGAAATAAATGAAGAGATGCTGGCTCTAGCATGATAGAAAACTTGACAGTAAGACAGTTTGAGTCGAAAGATAAGAAATTTTGTCTCTGCAGTAATGTCATAGCTGGAATGTTTTAGCTGTGTAGAAAGAAAATTCTGAAATGGGTAAAGTATCAGTTCATTTCTAATTCTCTTTCTATAGTTAATGTTTTTGCTCATGGGCAGAACATGGCAGGGGCTCTTTCTGTCTCTTCCAGTAGTTACTGTTTCTTCCTTGAATACAAAAATGCTTCTCAGATTTTCCCATGTAGGTCCAGGACATGTAAGTAATTATTCATTGCTAGAGTCTGATAAGCAATTTTTCAGTTAATTAAAAGACTGACAAACCTATACTTTAGATATTATGTATTATATGTAAATGCAATTTTAGAGAATTTTAACAGTCTCTGGGAAATGTTCTCAGAATTGTCAGACATCTATATTAGCAGACGACTAATACTGTGATGTCCATGTTTATCTCTATGGTCTTATAGGTGAACAATCTGACATAAGAAGGTATGAAATACCCAGCGATGTTTGAAATATAATTAAGAAAACAGCTATAGACAGAAAAAAAAATAGTTGTTAGAGTTCAGCAATGTGTCCTGAGAGATAGTTTATCTTCAAAGATATTGGAAAAAATTGTAAAAGCTTAGAAGTACATTGAAAATGGTTTCAAGTATTTTTTTAAATGACAAGTAGATGACATTTTGACAAGGTGTAAATCATACTTTAAGTGTCGAGGGCTACATAATGTCTCTAAAGAGTCACAGTTCAATAAAGCAGATATGTTATTTAAGAAAATAGCAAAAGAAGAGAAATATAAAGACATCATACTTAAATAGAATCATATAAATAAAAACCCACCCTAAAAAGATCCAGAGCCATGTAAACGTGAGATTGAAGGGAGCATTTGGAACCATAGCTAAAATTAGAAAGGACAATGTGAACTTCTAGGAGAAAAAAATGCTTTTCCAGAATTTATCAGAAAAGTGTCTGAATTGATGTGTTTTTACATTTATCTAAAACTGTCATTGTTTTATATGAATAACTTCATGTTATAGTTGCTGAAATATGAAGAAAATATTTTGTGAAAATATCACTATTGAAAATACTTCATATAATTTACCTAAAGTAAATGTTATTTGTGACTAGATGTATATCGTCTCTATGATTTGTCTATCCTTGAGTATTCCAAATTGAGATTTATTTTCAGTGCTATCACTAGGCTTTGGGGTTTGTTATGGTCTGAATATTTCTGTCCTCCCAAAATTCATGTTGAAAACCTAACCCCGAAAATCATGCTACTATGAGGTAAGCCTTTGGAGGTGATTAAGGCATGATGATGGGGCCCTTATGAATGGGATTAGCGCCCTTATAAAAGAGGCCTGAAAGAGACTTCACTTTTCCCACCATTGTTAGAGTGAGAAGAAAGCTATCTCTGAGGAAGTGAGCCCTTGCCAGACACCAAATATATGGATGTCTTGATCTTCCCAGCCTCCAGGACTCGGAGAAATAAATCTCTGTCATTTTTAAGCTACCCAATTTGTGGCATTTTGTTAGAGCAGTCCAAATGGGCTAAGGCAGGGATCATATAAACATGATTAATTCAAAACTAGACTTATTCAGATGACATCCTAATTCAAACCCTACTTTCAACTTTGTCCTTCTTCATTATTTTATGTCTATAACCAGTATCTACCTTAAATTTGCTTACTTATCTGAACAATCTTGAGCTTTACAGTATAGCAGTTAGGAGCATGGACTATGGAGCCAGATTATAACTGCCCCTCACTAGCTGTGTGACTTTGGGTTAGTCAGTTAACCTCTTTGGACCTCCATTTCTTCGTCTGTAAAATGAAAGTAATAAAAGCATCGTGGGAGACTAAATGATTACATGAATGCAGAATGCTTAAGGATATGCCCCTTTACCAGCTAACCCTTATCCAACCCCTAATATGTTAGTTGATGAAGTGCATCTCCTCAGCAAATGTAAGCATCAGGCAGGATTGCTAAAACGCAGCTTGTTGGACCTCACTCCCAAGTTTCTGATCCAGTTAATCTAAGACAAAGTTGGAGAATTTGCATTCTTACAACGTTCTGGAGGGATGCTGAAGCTGTTGGTCCATGGTCCTTGAACCACACTCTGTGAACCATTTGCCATAGCTTTTCAAACTATATGTGGTAAAGGAATGGTTGCTTTCTTCTTGTTTGTTTTCTAACTATGATAGATCATTTTTGGGGGGATAAAATACAATAAATATGAATTACCAGGAAAGTGAAATAATAAAATAGATAAATGAGAATTTTCTATTCTTCGAGTTTTCCAGTTGGTTTATTTCTAGATAAATGGGAATTTTCTGTATACCTTGGAAAAGGGGGAGAATTCATACAGCAAATAAAGTGAATGTCTGCACTTTCATGTTAAGGCTAGTCCGTCTTGGTATGTTAGCAACCCTTTCTTTTATCCCCATTTTAAATAGGAATCTTCATATAACAGATTCACAGGTTCCTGGGATTAAGAGGTGGATATCTGTGGGTGCTGTTATTCTGCTTGCCACACCAGTCATAACATTCCAATTCAACATGCTCATCAGGTGATCCTGATTTAATCAGAGCCGCCACAAGTCTCTGAGACATTCTGATATCCAAAGCCATATTCTCAATGTCAGCAGCCTACAAGACAAAAAAACCTTCTGTTTTATAGCTTATACCAGGAATCCATGCTTTGGAGAAAGTTGCACTTCTGTACGAGGACTAATTTATTTTTCTGTAAATTGTTGGCAACATCATTTAAAAATTAGGAAAATTAACATAAAAAGGCCATTTTCCTCCTTAGCTATAAATACCAGGCCCTCATTCCCACAATGACCAGCCACCTGTTGAAGTGGTGTAGTGGCTGCCCCAACTAGGAATGTGCCTTTGTATCCTAGTTTTCATAGTCACAGTGTAGAGGTTAAGCGTGTGGACAGTGGAGCCAGACTATAACTGCCTCTTAGGAGCTTTGTGACCTTGGGTTAGTCATTTCACCTCATTGGACCTCCACTTCCTTATCTGTGAGTTGAAAATAATGAAAGTATCCTGTGAGAGTAAATGACTTTATGCATGCAGACCCATTTTATTAATATAGAATAAGTTAAGGCCTGGGCTTTCAGTATATTGTTTGATTTTGCTGCCCCTGAAATTGAAAGTTTTGACAAGAAAAAGGAAAAGCATTTTTCTTCTGACACCTATGTACTGCAGTTCAGATGAATAAAATTGCCTTTAGATAAGGAAGCTGTATACTCCATGAGTTTTCAATGTAAATTAAATAAACTAACCAATTAACGTAAAAATAAAAATTAAAGAGATAGCACATAATTGTAAGCATTTAAGAGCTTGAAAGGTAGGTAATAAAAATAATTATTACATTGAAGTATAATACTTTAGCATTAGGATTGGCTGCAAGTACCAAGGAGCATAGGGAGAGAAGCTTTAAAAGGCTAAACTTTCTTTCTTTCTCCCATAAAAGTATGGAAGTGGATAGTCCAAAGCTAATGATATTTCAAAGTGCCAGGGATCCTGGGTGATTTCCATTCCCTCTACTGTGTCCAACCATTGTGTCTTTATCCATTGAAGAGGCAGCAGAAAAGGGGACATGGGAAAGGAATATTATACTTCTCTGCCATTTAACCTCATTAGTCAGAATTTAATCACAAGGTCACACTTAGCTTCAAGGGAGGCCAGGAAATAGTCATTTATGTAAGGGAGCCATGTGCCCAACTGAAAAACTGGGATTCTTTTCATAAGGGAAAAGGGAATTACGTATATTGTGAAAACTCTATCTCTGCTATACATGTGGCTTTTGTTTTCTTCAGGTTGCTTATTTGTATTTCTACATTTCCACAATGCATATATGTTATCTTTGTGAAACAAAAAAAGATAAGTCTCATCTCTGATTCTTCCTAGCCCTTACTTTTGAGAAGAAAACTGAGGTTGCTGAGGTACTGATTATGCAACTCACAATACAGGCTTCGTTTTGTGGAAAACTGCCTATCAATTATTAATTATAATCTTTATATAGCTCTTCCTTCTTGTTCTTTCTTTCACTTGCTTGGAAGGAAAGTAATTATGTAATAGATGTGATTCAGACATGAAAGAAAGTGCTTATTTAACCTATGAGGCTATTATAGGACTACTAAAGAGGGATTTACCTAAGATGGATTTTCATATATTGTTTTTTTTCTGATAACAGCTCTATTCTTTTTTAGGGTGCACTAATTTCAGTGGCTCAAAAACCTTTGAAAGTTATTTTAAGCTATAGTGTAGGCACACTAAGTATAGTGTGCTAAAGTTCATGAAAAAAGGGGGAAAAAAACTATGATTTTATCTAAGCTTCATTTCCTTTGCCATGACTTTTTTGTAAAATGAAGATAATATTTATACAAATTGCTAATTTTAATGTATAACAAAATGTCTACAATTTCTTTGAAGTCAAGGGAGAAAAGTATACAAAAACTTTTGTTGGGTCTGAAATCCTAGTTAAAATGGAAAATAATGAAATAGAACATTTTCCTCCAAATGATTTTTCCAAAGTGGAACAAGATCAACATCTACTGAAATTTCTGCCTATCTATAAATTAGAGACATCTTAAACAGCGAGAGTTGCTAAAGAAGTTTAAGGAAACTTCACATTTAAAACTGTATAAATTTTATCTGGACTGGGCTAGGACTCTTGGCAAGTGGTATTTCATATATATATATATATTCAGTTTTTACCTCTATTTTTATTTCCATTCCATACTTCTAAGTTTTCTTCAATCCACTAAGCAGTGATGAGGTTTCGTATTGTATGAATGGCTGATGTGAATTTTAAAAGTATTAAGAAAACATGTATTCTGAGAAACCATTCGCAAATCGTGTTAATAGATATTGTAGAACAGTGAATGAGGCACTAAGTTTTCAAAGAATACAAGGGTTTCACACTAGAATGCTTCTTCAAATAATTATTCATTTTTGGTCCCCCCAACTCTCTACCCCTAGCTGTACTCCCCCTTCTTCACCTGTTTAGCTTCTCATTGTCCTTCAGGTCTACCAGAGGAGACTTCCTTAGACTGCTGCCTTCTCTTCAGTCTCTCCTGCATGTGTTCCCACCACAAATCTGCATGGGATATTGATATATGCACAAAGTGACATCAAAACAGTGGGGAAAGGACAAACTCTTCAATGAGTGCTACTGAGACAAGGACTTCTGTATGGAAAAACTAAAATCAGATTTTTACCTCACACCACACAGACAAGTCATGTACATCCAAAATATAAATATGAAAATTAAAAAGTTGAACTGGTAGAAAATATGGAACACTATCTTTGTGACCTTAAAAGATTTACTAACTAGTACACAGACAGCAAGAAAAAAAGCAGATTTATATTTTCAACATTCAAAACTTTTTGTATGATGACATACATATATACTAAAGTATATCAGAAGAAAATGTGCAGAAGAGGAAACGGAGCTGGGCAAGATTCACATGAAGAACTGTGCAAGCTCAAGGGCAGTTAAGGAAATGCAAAGTTAAATAGAGATTCCATTTCACATCCATTGGTTGTGGAGATATTTGGAAACATAAACCTAAACTGGAACTCTCACTTGTGTTTGTATGCAGAGACACTTTGGAATGTAAATTATCAATATTTATACAAATTAAAGATACATACACATTTTTATATACAGTGTGTATAGCTAAAATCCTTATAACATGCAACCCAAAAATACTATTTCTAAACATATACTTTAGAGAAAAACTCACAGTTGTTTATAAGTAGATGTGTTTAGGGATGGTTATAGTGAAAACTTGTGTGTGGGGGGATCCTAATATCCACTAATAAGGAGAATAAAATAAATATATTCATTTTAAAAACCTCAGAAACCAAAGGAAAGCATGAAGAATTGAGCTTTGTAATGTTCAAGGTAGATTTTTGATGTGGCCATATAAGGGGGGTGTGTGTGTGTGTGCATAAAAAATTATCACACTCAGTTTGTGTTTCTATAAACCTTTGTATAAGAGTCAATTATTGCTCACCCAATATTATTCTGTTTCTTTACATTTCCCAGCCTCCCAGCCTTCCCAGCAGTTAAAGAGCCATATGTCTAGGTCTAGTAATGAAATATGCACAATGATTTGTAAAAAGCAATTACAAGCTAGTGTGTCTCCTTTATATTTCTCCTCCTCTGCTATGGTAATTTTGGAGGACATATTTTCTACATGAATGACTGCAAGATAGAGAAGGACTGCCTGAGCCACAATGCACTTTAAAATAATGAAGTATAAGCCTTTAAGTCACTAGGATTTCAGAGTTCAATTGTTTCTGCAGCTTAGCTTAGTTGAATGTTGACTAATAACTATCTTCAAATAAATATACTTTTCTTAAAATTGTTGAAATATATTATCATTTATCACCCTAAAAGTCCTCAAATTTATTCTCTAATTTAAAATATGTAATTCTTGATGGGTTTTGTATTATAAAATAATATTTATTTTAGAAAAATTGGGAATTGAAGTTAAGTATACGCATGGTCAAAATTACCCATAATTCTATTTCTTGTAAACAACTATTAACAATTTAGCAATTATCTTGCTTACTTAAATGTACATCTGTTCTTGATATCACTGAAGAACATTTTACTTAACTATTTAGCTTATCATTATATGGATAGGTCAAAAATGCATTTATCACATTCTCAATTGATAAACATGTGGTTTCCTCTATTTGTCATTATAGCTATTACTATGATAGTTATTACTCTAAGCTTCATTTCCTTGTCTTGGTCTGTTTGTGTTTGTGTTGCTATAAAGGAATACCTGAGGCCGGGTAATTTATAAAGAAAAGAGGTATATTTGGCCTGTGGCTCTGCAGGCTGTACAAGGAGCACGGTGCCAGCATCTGTTTCTGGTGGAGGCTTCAGGCTGCTTTCACGCATGGTGGAAGGCAAAGGGGAGCCAGCTTGTGTAGATCACATGGTGAGAAAGGAAGAAAGAGAGCAAGAAGGTGCCAGATTCTTTTCAACAACCAGTTCTTGGGGAACTAAGAGTGAGAACTCACTCCTGTAAGAATAGGACCAAGCAATTCATTAGGGATCCACCCGCACAACCCAAACACCTCCCACCAGACCCTGCCTCTGCCAACCCTTGAGTCAAGAAACACTATTCAAATAGAAAGTGGGCCAGTGAATTTCTTCCGTGAGAAACAATCCCTTGCTCACAGACTTTTCCCCACCATCTCTAGCTTCTTCAGCGGCACTTATTTTTTCTTTTTTTGTCCCATGCTGCTTAGGACTTTTCCATGTTAAGATGCGCTCATTGTTCACGCTATGTTCCAGTTAGTGAAAGAGCTGCTCTTCCTACTCCATTTCTTTTCATCCCTTAGTCTTCAATACTACCTTGAAAAGAAAAATGTTTTCCCATTTGGACTCTAAGCTCTTTATGCTCTGGATCAAAACATTACAGAATTTTTTACTGTTATATCTGCATGTGGAGAAGGCTTATTGAACATTTAATGTGAAGATGGTCCATGCACAAAAAAAGACTAGAGCAATGAATAAACCAAGACAATTCATATGAAGGGATAAAAATGAAAACACTCATCATAATGAACTCATTTTACTGGACTCATAACAGGTGATAAACAATTCAAGCTATCCAATCAATAAAAAATTATCTTTTTCTATTTTGATACTGATAATGTATTTTAATATTTTATTAATATGTATTTGATATGTAAACACATATTAATATATTAATATATAATATTTTAATATCGAATTTTTGGATCAGAGACTTCCTAAATTTCCCTTTTTAATATTTGAAAATGATTTATCAAGTTTGAATTAAAAATTAGCATTTACAAAGAGTAAAACCAACAATGACTGCAAAAACCTTCACGTACAGAATTGCAGCTTAAGAGAAAGCCACATGTTCTAGTAGGTTTTAAAAAAAGTTAGTGACATAGGGCCCTTTCACAAGAAGAGAGTTTTGGGGGTGTGTTTATGGTTGAGTCATGAGTGCCTTTGTTCAGGCAGCGCTGAAGAGCTAGACTTTGAGAGGTTCCCTAGCATGGGACCTGCTTCAACACAATTGCAGCAAACGCCCTGTGTTCTGCCTTTGTTCTCTGGTCTGACTTCAGCATTACTCACTCAGTTCCTCTCCCTTTCACATAACCCAGTGTCATTCTATTCCAGCCAAGTTTATCTCTGCACCACTCAGATAAGCCCCATGCTGCTCTTTGCAAATGTCACTCTTAGAAGAAGATAGGGTGTTTTCTGAAAGAGTTCTTTTTTAAAGGGTTCGCTGACTGAATCCATTCTGAAGGATAGCTTGGGTAGAGGGCTTCCTTAAAAAAAATGTTTCATTTTTTAGCCTTGTAGAACATCTGGAGACATGTACCCTATTACTTAGGAAACTCCCTAGACTTTTTAGATGGATAAACAGAGCAAAAAAAAATGTCTACGTCGATGTTTTTACAATATCTGATTCAGGCAGTCAAGTTTCTTAGTGATCTCATCTGTTACAAATTTTTAGTATCTGTATTGAGAAATTATGCAAACAATGTTAACCATATAGACTAGTAAATTAAATGTCTATAGTAAAATATCCTTTGAATCTCAAGGCTATGAAAGTGTGTATTTGGTGACAGCTTAGTCAGATACAGATTGTTTAATTGGACTCAACAACACAAATGACCTTTCTGCTTTATTTACAAAAAGTAAATGTGGTGATTTTGTAGTTATTTGCTTATTGTGCTAAAGCTTTTCCTTATGGCTGCTTATGGTGTTTAAATCAATAATAAATGACTCCCTGTAAGATTTAAATCATTTCAAAAATGTAACACAAAAGCAAGTACCATCTGATTTCTACAATATATTAGAGTTAAAATAATTTCATCCATAATAAAGTCACAAAAGTGTTGCATACTAGAGAGGAGGGTTGACTTCTGCATTTCTTAATAGTCCTGATACTAATTTGAGGAAAAAAGGGAGGGAGAAGAAAGCCAATAATACAATCCAACACGATACGCTAGGTTAGGGGGAAATAATCTTTGGTATGTGTAATGGTATTGCTAAATAATATTGTTTTGGATAGCATAAATCAATATGCAAAGAGAATTTACCAATCTATATTATGAGTTAATTTTAGACACTTGTTCACTAATATCTTAACGGATATTTTTCATATTTTTCTAATCATAAATTTTTATGTTTTGTTAAGGAAGTTTATTCAATGTAAAGCTATACGAAGAAAAAAGTAAAGACCACCCGTATTCTATCACTCAGAGATAACTGTCATTAGTATAATCATGTATTTTGTCTGGTACTACTTTTGTCTAAGGATAAAAATTGGATTCCTACTGTAGATAATATTATTCTTTTTTCATTTACCTGTACGAGTAAGTATTCAGCAACATTATAACTTATAACAATTGCATGTTAGTCAACTATCTGGATGTACTATAGTACCAAAATTTATTTAAGTACGCTCAGACTTTTTGTTTAACTATTCCTGGACTTTTTTTAATGTTTCAGGCGGTTTTAAACCACTCCACAGCAAAGTTCTTTGGATGTGACTATCTGAATTTCTAACTGTTTCTATAAAGTGCGTTGCTACATTAGGGGGTTTAAATACATGGACTCTTTTAAGTTTAGACTCCAAATATTTTCAAACTAATTTGCTATTTTAAAATAAGTTTTATTTTTTAAGAGTAAGCTTTGTTATTTATTCATCATAGCCCCAAAGTGGAAACAGTCCAGATGTTCACCAGCAGAGGAGCATGTTGCCTATCCAGAGCACACATCCCATATTCCATTTATATGAAACCCTGGGAAAGACAAGTTTAATATGTAGTAATGGAAAGCAGTGGTTTTCTGAAGCTGAAGGTCCATGGCGGGGATTGATTCACCGCAGAAAATTTAGAAAGCATAGATAAGCAGACAGGAGGAAGTTATCTCACCGTTTAGAGATAGGTATAATCCACTAACTTTTTTTTTTTTTTTAAGATACATAAGTACATGAGGAACAAATTCAGCTTAGTGAAGTTTATTTATTGACTTAACAGGTAAAATGTCATGGATAACGCTATACTTTTGCTATTTTAAGCTATCATTATTTTCTGCTTTTCTGATTTTTTCTTTTTTTTTTTTTGAGACCGAGTCTCGCTTTGTCACACGGGCTGGAGTGCAGTGGCACTATCTTGGCTCACTGCAAGCTCCGCCTCCCGGGTTCACACCATTCTCCTGCCTCACCCTCCCAAGTAGCTGGGACAACAGGTGTCTGCCACCACGCCCAGCTAATATTTTGTATTTTTGGTAGAGATGCGGTTTCACTGTGTTAGCCAGGATAGTCTCAGTCTCCTGACCTCATGATCTACCCGCCTCGGCCTCCCAAAGTGCTGGCATTACAGGCATGAGCCACTGCATCCGGCCCTGATTTTTTTAAAATGTTGTATGCTACCATGTCATTCAATAGTAAAGAGAAATTACCAAATGATGATGAGTTGCATGTTGTCGGCGCATTTCCTCTTAAGTGTTTCTATGGCTTTTATCTCCATCTATTACAGAAATTAGTGGAGATTCCGTAAAATTATTAGCAACCTGCATCATAAAATTACTAGTACCCATTTAAATTAAACAATAACATCTTTTCTTCTTTCCTTCAGCTGCAAAATAAGGAATTTTGCCTCCACCTTAGCTTATATCATTTCCTTTAGAGCAGGATTTTTCAACCTCAGCACTATTGACATTCTGGCTGAACAACTACTTGTTGTGGGGGCTGTTCATGTTTAGGGGATTCTCAACCCTCTACATGCAGGTAGCACCCCAGCCCCAGTTATGACAACCAAAAATATCTTCAGATGTTGCCAAATGTGTCCTGGGATTGGGGGGCAAAAATTACTCCTGGTTAAGCAGCAAGGATTTAAGGCTAATTCAGCACTTTATTACTTTATTAATGTCCTCTATTACACTTGTCCCCGACCCCCCCCCCAACCATGTGAACATCCTTTTGATTACTAGGCTCTGATCTTTCGATCCTGCTGATTTCAGGTTAGTAAAGGTAGACATGAGAGGTCTTGGCTGTGACGTGTCCATTACGCCCCCGTTACTTCTGCACATCGACTACACTACGGGATCCTTTGGAATGCTGCTGTCTGGTAACATGAGAAATGGAGAGACACTGTGCAGATATGACCATGGCTCACCTTACAGCCTTACGCCAGGCATTTAACTCCACATGCCTCTCTTTTGGATCTCATTCTAAACAAATGAAGCGGGCTTAATTTTACTTTTTCTGTAGATAAGCTGGTGTTTAACAAGGTGAAAAGTAAAAGACTCTAGGGAGTTTTCAAGTTAGTAGAAATCCTTCGTGCTTTTCCAATTAGCTGGTAAAGGATGCTTGGAAGAATTTGGAGGCATTTGAGAGGAAAGAAGGGACTTTAACTGCTGACATAGCTGTCTAATTCTCATTTTGCATTAGATAAGGATTATCCTGCAAGAGCAGCACGTGGGTACGCCTTAGAACAACTGTTAACTCATGTTCAGTAGTCACTGCTGAAAACACTGAGCCAGGCCACTGAGGGAGAAACAGTGAGAAAAGAGCAGAGCCCTGTGCATTATGGAGCTTACAGTCTATGGGAAATTATACACAAACCTTGTTGCAGTTGGGTAACATTACTAGTAGTGAGAAATGGTTGTTTGATCAATGAGGAAGTATCTCAGTTGCCAGATGGGTAGTACAGATAGTAGCAGTGGAAACTTAGGAGAACGAGAGAATCCTGTGGACTACAGAGATCAAAGAAGAGGGCTTGCAAGATCTGGGATCTGAGCTTGGACTGGTGATGGGCAAAGGAGGTGAGGAAAAGTATCCCAGTGAAGTAAAATGGTGTGCATTAAGAGGCTGAGATAAGAGCTGAAAGCATATTTGGTGTGTAAGAACTGAGGGAGAAAGCCAGAAGGGGATCCAGATCTTGAGGTCCTTGAATAGCAGCCTGAGGAGTTTTGATTGTATAATGGAAGCTAATGTTTCCCAAATTGGGCTCCATGAAACAATAATCCCAGGAGATGCTCTTTGAATAAAGTGTCCTGTGGTTAAATAAACTTGAGAAGTGATGCATGCCCTCCTGTGGACTTAACATGCATATTGGTATCTAAAGGCTTAACTTTGTTTAATACAGTATTTCCCAAAGTATTTGCCCATAAGGTGGATGTGAGGGAGAGTTATGAGAAATAAGAACATAAAGCCCTTATTAACAGTCAGTGGATCAATTTAGAATTTGAATTTGACAATAGGGAAGCATTAACCATTTTCATAAAGCAGGAGGTGATATAATTAAAGAGATATTTTAGTCTAGTGCTAGCATGTAAAGAGATTGGAATAAGTATGTGTAAAATATTCAAAAGATAGGACTCTTCAGGAGAGAGTCTCTGTTCTCGGTATTCATTAGTTTGTTGGATTTTTTTTTCATTCTTTTGTCCATCCGTGAAATATTAAGCAAATACTATATGCTGTGTGCTAAGCGAGGTGAATAAAATGGTGAAGAAGGGAGAAATAGTATCTGCCCTCATGGAGTTTAAGAGCTAAAGGGAGATGACAAATGTAGAATTAAATTTTTATGTGTACTATAAAAAGGGAACAAAGAAGAATACCCTTCTACTTTTTTGTTGAACAATATGATGGAGACCTTTTTATTTCCTCTTAAATACGTCATCAAGACACATCCATTTAATATTATCAGTATCACTAAACCTTGTAAAAATAATTTAACATTGCTGCGTTTTAATGTTTAAATGTGACTTCACTTGATCTTGGACCAGTTTAGCATTTTGGAAATAAATTTTAAAATATTAATTTGGCAAAAGGAAAGAAAGGAGGAGGAATAGAAAGAGAAAGAGGAAGGTTTTGTTTTGGCCTTTGCTTAATGTATATTGTATGCAGAAAAGTGCACATATGAGAAGTATGCAGCTTGATTAATTTCCACAAATGAACACACTTGTGTAACCAAACTACAGTGTTACCAGCCTTCCAAACACATGCCTTACTCAATTCCCTTTCAGTCCAGTCCACTAGAGTAACCACTATCCCAACTTCTTTCAGAATAGATGCAATTTGCCTGTGTGTCTGTGTGTGTGTTGTGTAGTGTAGTGTATAAATGCAGTCATTCATTATGTTGAGAATTTTAAGGGAAGCCCAGAAGGCACACTTAGCTCTAAATACAGACTTCTTTGTAATGTAGTGGTTCTCAAACTTGGTCACACGTTGGAAGCATCTAAGGCCTTTACAAATTACTGACATTTAAGTCCTACATCAAGGGATACTTACTGTGATAGGTCTGAGGCAGGGCCCGGGAACCAGCATTCTCAAGGCTCTTCAGATGATTCTAATGCGCACCCAAGTTTGAGAATCACTTCTGTAATGTGTTGAAGGTAAAGCCATAGATGTTTGCACAATATTGGAGCTAGTTTTGTGCCCAGCTGTCTAATATTTGTAAACCTGGGCTTTCTGTGTCTAGATTTTGGGTTGTAGCTTGGCAAGAGAAGAAGATATTACGCATGACTAATAATCCTCCCACTGTCTGTCACCTGGGCAGCAAACCATTTCTCAATGCAGGGATGTGTGGGAGGTGAATAGGGTTGCCTCGCATTAGAACAGCCTTTGCTTAGAAGATGTTGGAATGCCATCAGTAGGTGCTGGATGGCAGAGCTGTCGAACTTGTGTCAAAAGGCAATACATCCCCTGCATTGAGACTGGAGAGCATTGAGTCATTTGCTTGAGGACTTTAGGAACCCTAGAAGCCTGCAGGGCCTCTTCTCATGGCCTAAGGATGCCTTCAGGTGTGACTAAGATATTTCAGACTTGGAAGAATACAGAATTGAATCCTCAGGAATCTGGTGAAGTGGGAAAGGCAGAAACATCTCAGTTCTGTGAAATTATTTGTATTTTAGCCAGAAGATTGTCTCAGTGGCAAGCTGATAAAAATCGATATATTTATTTTTCTTTATATTTTTCCAAAAGTTTTCTGATTTCAGTAAAATTGTAACAGAATTATATTTCACAAAAAACAAATAACATCGCAATTTCCAGAGTCTGAAAGAATTTCATTATGATTCAGTGAGAGGACAATTTACCTTTCCTGAAATACAATGCGCTCACAAGCTCCATACCCAGGACTCCAAACTCTTTTGCAAATTCTCCTGATGAGTGGTTAACCCGCCATTCAGAAGAGCAGAGCGGGTGCTGGGAAGCCTTGGTACCGAGATGGAATGTGGAATCTCAGCCAAGAGCCTAGGATGCTTCTTCCTGCTCTGTGAAGATCACATGTTTGTTCCTTGCCTTTGTGTATTTCCTTTGAACTAATCACCTGTTTGCTTTTGGAGGATATAGCAGTTAACAAGAGACAAGACTCTTGCTCTCATAAAGCTGATATTCTTGCAGAGAAGACAGAAAATAACATTAATAAACATTTCAGATAATGATAGATGCTATAAAGAATACAGAACAGGAGAGGGCTGGTGGGTTGAGGCATTAGAAGGCCACTGCAGAAGTGACATGTGACACAAGACATAAATGAAGACAAGGGACCATTCTTGTGCACACACCCACAACAACAGCACTCCAGGCAACATGCATAGCAAGTGGAAAAGCCTCGAGGCAGGAATAGGCTTTGACATGTTGGAGGATGGAAAAGGGGCCCAGTGTGCCTGCATCACTGTGGGAAGGGAGAAGAACAGTAGAAGGTGAGCTCAGAGAGGCAGATGGGCTAACTTACCTAGGGCCTTGGTGACCATAAGGGAGGTGGATTTTATTCCAAGTTCAGTGAGAAGCCTTTGAGCCCAACAGGTTGATTGCCTTCACTTGATTTGATTTTAGCATATGATTAACCAGATTTTTAAAATACAGAATATATCTATTTGTCTCATAAGATCAGACATTTGTGAATTTTCTTTTCACTTACACGTGAACTTTTCACTTACATATGAACTTTGATGGTATCAGAGGAAGATATGACAGACGTATGTTTGAATTCCTGTCCTTCACTCTGGTAATAACTGAGTTTGTAGTTTCTGGCAATCATTACTTTAATTGAATTTGGTTTGTTTAAAGCTGGAGACTTCTTTAAAAACCTGGATTTTATACAATAAGAATTTGCGTACTGCAGATAAATATGGAAAGAGGTGCTTGTGTGAGACCTTCATTGGATTTTAGAATGATATCTGCTTTTAAATTGATGGTCTACTTGGATTTTTTTCAAAATACCTGGGGATTACTACATGCCTTTTGGCAGAACACAAAGGAAAAAATGAAAGCACAGATTGAATTCCTATCACTTCTAAATCCTGAAAGAAGTCAGACAGGACCCGTATTAAGTTACTCTAGAATGTGACACATACAACCTTTACACAGTCATTTGTTCGAGATGATCAATCTTCACTAAATGATCAAGTTTTTATTTGTTTGGAATTAAACGTAAATGCTGTTAGATTTTCTCTGTTTCCTTTGCTGACCTGCAGAACTCACTGGGCTTACATTTAGGTAGATGCGTGCATTTAAATCTTGGAGAGGTATAGACAGCGTGAAGTGACTGATAAATGAACAGCGTTTACAGTCACAGAGTTATTGCACATGGCAGCTTATTGGAGTATACATTAAACTGCTGCAAGGTAGAACAGTGGAAGAAAAAATAGGTTGCTGTGTTAGATCAAATTAATTTGAGAATCGTTTCAACATTTTATTTCTCTGAAAGGTTTGCTTGGAGGTCTCCAGCTGTGTGTGGCATCAAGTCGCGTTCATACTGAAGGAAAATGTGCTTTAAGAGTCAAAGTTATACAACATGCATTGGTATCAGCCTATCGTATGCATAAATGGAGGTTGCTTTATGGAAATAATTTCTGGTAGGAGATAGAAGCCAGGAAGACGCACAGGGAAGATCAGGGACTCCGACCTGTTGTACAAGCTGGGCAGGAGAAATCCCCCAGATCATGGCACAGAATAGAAAAGGTCAAAGGTGGCTTTGAGAAGAGAATTGTCAGGAGTGGGATAGGTTAGCACCAGATAGCATGGGAACCCCTCACAGAGATGCTGCACTGCACAGTCTCACTCGGGGCATGGTGTCCTTCTACTCGCTCATCCTTCAAGTCTCAGCTTAAGTGCCACTTTCTTCAGAGGAACCTTTCCTGACCATCTTATCAAAGGTCTCTCCTTCCATGATTTTCTATGATTGAATCTACTTTGGTTTTCCTTCGTGATAATTGGAAATTACATCTTTATATGCTTACTCATATATTGTCTTTCTCTTACTAATCTACTCACAATTTGCACTAGGGCGGGCTCATGTTTTCTTTGTGTGTCTCCAGCATTTAGCTCTGCCTGGCAGATAGTAGGCATGTATGAAATATTTGCTGAATGAACATAGAACCTGCAGGAAAACAGTCTGAAAACTGCTGTGGACTGGGGCTGTACCCCACATGAAACAGACTTGGGAATGCGGCTCTGGCCAGTGTGCGCTCAGAGACACATGTGTATATTCCCCACCCAAGTAGCCGGAGCGCAGACTTGAACCTGCAAACTGGGTTGATGAGGGTGCTGGACAATATCTCATAAATTCTCCTAATAACCTGTGAAATAGACTGGGAGAAATCATAGTTTCCATTCTACTGTTTAGAAGACAGAACAAACACTGGAAAAGAAAACTACCCAACTTGCGTGGCTAATTTGAACTCCAACACCAGTCCCTCGTCTCCCTTTCTCTCATCTCCTCATGCTGCTCTCTGTGTGCTTGGTACCCCCAGCACTTGCAAACTGTTTGTCTCTCCCTACATACACCGAGTACCAGGGAACTGTTTCTGAGCTCTGTAACGCTTCTGCCTCCAAAGCGAATCTGCTACTCTCCTCCTGGGTGCCGCTATAAAACACGCCCAGTGCCCTGGAAGATTACAGGCTCTGATTCCTGCTTCTTGAGATAAAACAATTCAGCCCAGGGCTAGTTCCAAAGCAGGAATGCCTGAGTCTGAGACTATTTTAAGCTTCCCCTGAGACAGAGATGGGCTTATATAACCTCAGACCAGTCATGATTTCCATGGCTCACTGCAGAGCTGATTAAAGTAGATATAGCCAGGGCATTTCCACCATCAACTACCCTCCCTAGGACCCGTGACAGGGGAGAAAACTTTCAGGTACTGAGCACCTCCCATGTGTCAAGCATTTTACATATATCATCCTGTACACGGTGAACCGAGGTAACTGGGGGGTACAACCAAAACCCTGCATGAGGCTGTCATTTAGATCCACATTCACAGAAAATGTGCCCTGGAAACAGAAGTGTGACTAAGGGGCAAGGTGGGACCACTTTGCAGCCCAGTACTCCTCTAAACACTGAAAATAATCTGGCTTAGTTTCCATGTTCCTGCTGGGTAATGAAGCACCAAACAGTCGGTAGGTTTTTCAGTATGGGGGACTAGCTTGCAAAAAGTACAACAAGCAAACTAAGAAGCCGTGAGTTGCTGATTCACAAGGACACCATCTATAGGCAGGACCATGTCTGCTGTCAAACAGACTGAATAAATTTCAAGCAAGGAAAGGCTCTGAGGTACATTTGCAGCTTCTCTTCCCTGCATGTAAAGGTGCCGTGGAATTTATCATTCCTTTCTATAAGCACTGGAATGGCAAAAATGATAAAGGTGGGTAGTAAATTGACTGGTTCCTTTACAAAAAAGGGCACCAAACACAGGATTACTCAGCAATTCCAGAGAAAGTTCCCAAGCCACCTTTTTAAAATTGTTATATAGTGCTATCAAAAAGGCAAAGCCTCTCTTTTTTGATAACATGTTTTAGGGAAGATCATTTTAAAATCCTTGCTCTGAAATCATGAGTGTAACTTTATAGTTGTAGGAAAATCTAGGAATATGTATGAAATGAAAATTGAGGTCCACATTGTAGTGGCTCATGCCCGTAATCCCAGCACTATGGGAGGATCTACTGGGGCCAGGAATTCAGAAACTAATGACCAGACAGGGCAACATAGCAAGACCTCATTGCAGAAAAAAAAAATGAAAAATTAGCCGGACATGGTTGCACATGCCTCTAGTCCTAGCTACTTAGGAGGCTGAGCTGGGAGGATTGCTTGAGCCCAGGAATTTGAGGTTATAGTGAGCTATGATCGTGCCACTGCACTCCAATCTGGGACAAAAAAAATTAACTCAGTTCCAATTTAGTTTTAAAAAAATCCCAACCTTTGTCATAGATATCTAAGTATCTGTGGACATATTGCCCTTTGCCTTGTAATGGATTCCACATTATTAAGAGTGGAGAAAAGTGCAGTCAGCATAGGCAAAGGAATTTAACTCTCTTACTGAAGCAGAATTCAAAATCTCTACTGTGTTAGTATTACAGGGAGAATCACTCGGTATATTATTACTTACCAGTTCCTTGGAATGTATTAAACTGCACAGATAGGCATGCTGTGATCTCAGCTTGCAATTGTTGTTTACTGCATGCCACATGACTGAAACCAAATTCTTGTCCTGCCTTTGATGTCGCTTCCTCAGAAAGCCTTCTGATCTACCCACAGCTCCCACTCTCACTGTCGTGTTCTGTCTTTGCATACTATTTCTTTCTTCAGTCACACAGTATTTCATAATATCAATTTACTTATTTATAGGGTCCCCCCTTCATTTGGTTTCAACTCTATTTTTACTTTTGTTTTTTGAGACAGAGTGTGGCTCTGTCACCCCAGATGGAGTGCAATGGCGCGATCTCGGCTCACTGCAACCTGTGCCTCCAAGGTTCAAGTGATTCGTGTGCCTCAGCCTCCCAAGTAGCCGGGATTAGAGGTACCTGCCACCACACCCAGCTAATTTTTGTATTTTTAGTAGACGTAGGGTTTCGCCGTATCCGCCAGGCTAGTCTCAAACTCCTGACCTCAAGTGATCCACTTGCCTCAGCCTCCCAAAGTACTGGGTTTACAGGCATGAGCCACCATATCTGGCCCTATTTGACTGTATTTTTAATTTACTAACATTATCCTTTGCCTAGCACAGTGCCTTTTATATGAATTCAAATATGTATTGAATAAATGAATGGCAGAATAAGTGAATTAGTGGGGCTCCCCAAGTACCCCTGCCTTTTTCTAAATATGTTGGGCCCCCCCATTCCTTAACTTGGTTTTATCTTTATTTACTCCAAGGGGTTGACTGCCTGAGCCCTGTCTCCCAAGAATCGACTCTAATCTCTTAGCCTTGTTTGGTTCTTTACTTCTTAGCCTTTGGCTACCTTCCAACATGGTGGATAGCATTTTCACATCTGTCATCTGAAGATGTGTTAAACAGTCACCTTCACAGTCAGGACCAACAAAGGCACGTCTCAACTCTGCTGCCCTCTGGAACCTTCCTGCTGAGTCTACGTTCCCTGAGGGAAGTTTTCGTCCCAGAGTGTCTGACTTCATTGAGAATCTTGTTCTTTAGGTGACATCTCACCTCCTACCTGCAGGAGTGTGGCTTTTTCCTACTGACCTAACCGTTTTATCACAGCTGAATACTCTTAAGTTTATATAAAAGTTTTTTTTATCCTTTCACGGAAAAGTTTTCATTCTATCATGTTATCATGTGCACTGGAGTAGAAACGAGTATTCGTCCTGAGTCAGCTGTTAGCTGTGTGGCTTAGACGCAGTAAGTATAGAATTGAGAGCAGTTGCAGTTCAGTGCGGAGTTGACAGCATGAGCTCTAAAGTAATACTGCCTGGAATTCAACTGCAGCACCTACTAGCTGTGCACTCTTAGGAAAATTGTGTAATCTTTATATGCCTCACTTTTCTCATCTGTAAAATGGGGGCAGTAATAGTGACTGCCTCATTGAATTGTTGTGAGGATTAAATTAGATGATATGTGTAAAACTTAGAACCGTGCCTAACACATAATAGACAGTTTATAAACATTAGCTCTTATTTTGATAATGATGTTGACAATGAAAGCCTTCTTGTGTATTTTCTGTTCTCTGTTGATTTTGAAAGTAAAGGATATGTGTGAGGTATGTTCTAAGGTCCCTTCTGGATTCAAATAAATCCAAGAGTCTATGCTGCTGTTTCTGAGCACAGAATTCTAAGACCGTAGAATAACTCCTTAACATAAAGGCAGACAAATTCAGAACAACCTCTTTCTGGTAGACAAATCCTTTTCCATTTGCCTCATGCTTTAAGATCATTCCTCTGAATTAGAGGTTCTCTACTCTCTTCTCTGCCTACTAAGGTTACAATTCAAAGTCCACCTCAGTGTCTGTCTTCTAGCCTTCCAGGTCCCTGTGGTTTCTCTCATCTCTAGATTTCTTTTGCACCTTTTACTTCAGTTCCATCTATCTTCCACATAATTGACAGGATAAATTTTCAAAAACATAAGTTCAACTAGGTTACTCTACTGCTTACAACCCCTCAGTGGCATCTTATCAACTGTAGGATGAAATCTCAGCTCGTTGGTATGGTATGCAAGGCCCTCAGAGACAACGCTGTCCTCAGATCCAGCCTCCCTGTTAGCACCCTCTACTCCACACTTTGTATTATCAGGAAGTCTGATAGTGCTTGTGCTTCTCCACAATCACAAAACTATCCCACACCTTCATGCTCTTGTATGTGCCTCATGCAAACACTCCTTCATTTTTTTTCAACTGAGTAATTCCTTCTTGTCCTGTAAGGCTCATCACAGGCTTTTTTGTCATCAAGAAAGTTTTCTGACCCAAGCTTTCTTCCCTATGCTGCATGTCCTTCTACCAGCACACATTTGTCATTGCATTGAAGTGATGTAGGCACAGCTTTATCTCCATCTGTAGACTCTGAATTCCTCCATAGCAAATGCAGGTCTTAGCTTTCTTTGTGGTCCAACACAGTATCTGACACATTTTAAGCAATCAATCAACATTGAGCTATTTTGTTTCTCTTGAACAACTTGACACTAGGTTCTGGCTGTAGCACACAGTGGTGATTTGCCTTTAAATGCTATAATCCCGCCATAGCCAGTTACGGATCATTTTTGTTACATGACTTATATGCTTCTAAAAGTAACCATCAAAGAGGAATTTCAGGAAATGTTTATGGTGATAGTAGCATTAAGATAATAAGATATGCTGTCCAGTGTTACTCAAAGGATGTCATTCTGTTAAGTCTCATAAAGTTACAGTCATGAAGAGGTTATTGAAAAACTATCCTCCAGAAAGTAGACCCCAACTTAGGCAGATCTCTCAGGCTTAAAGGGATAATTATCCATTGTTATATTCCTAATCTAATCCAACAGGAGGATAGCTAAATAAGCATATGGAAATATAAGTAAGGAAGAAAGTCATTGTTGAAGCATTCTATTATATTTTGTTGAAACAATAGGCACTGTTAACCACAAACCCCTTTTATCACAGGCGTTCCTCATACCGAAGTTCAGAGACTCACATAAAGAGACGACTCTGCTGTGGTTTCATGTTCCTCTGACAAGTGCAGTAATGAGTTTCTTAGGGATATATCTTGAAATAATCATCAGTGAGGGCTGATAGCATGATACAGAAATGCAATTCAGGAAAATCTGTAAAGGCTCAGCCAATGTAGCATGAGCATGCGGTACTCTGATGATAGTATGCCTTAATTCAGATAATTAAGCATAGCTAGGAGAGTATATTATTATTATTTCTTGCAACTTAGGTTTTGCTACATATTGCTTGACATAGAATTATGTATCTGATATGCAAAGCACAGACATTATGTGTTATAATTTGAGGGTCAACCTCACAAAGGAGTTTTGGCGGTAATGTCCTATTCATCAAAGTCTATGACATACCACTAGGCTATGCTGTGATAATGAACAATCTCAAACTCTTAATAGTTTAGAACAAGAAGGTTTGCTTCCAGTTCATGACATAAATCTATCATGCATCAGCCAGGGCCTCTGGTCAACATACTAGTTGTCCTCATTCCAGGATCAGACAGCTACATGGAGCATTGTTAGCCATAGGACAGATGGAAAGGAGAATGTGGCAAAGTACACACTGGCTCACATAACTCCCAAGAAAAATCATATGGCTGTTCCTAATTTTAAGAGGAAGAAGTGGAACGGCAGTCTAATCATTTATTGCCTGCATGGAAAGAGAAGAATATTTTTGAACAGCACTAAAGATTACTACACAGAGCTGAGGAGCCTGGTTAAAAAGTCATCACCCTTCAGAAAGAAGATAGAACCAGGAACCACACACACTCAGAGATGATGTTTCTGTCTGTAAACAGTTTGGGGGTAGATAGAAAACACTATCTATAAAACATAGGTGATTGGGAGCCCAAATGTACATGCAGCAAAGCAGTAATTTTCATGTTGTGTTTGTACAATTTAAGAAATCTATACCATGCTGCACAGATTCTACCAGCAAAAGGAAACATAAATCTGACTGTAGAAATACGTTTATAGCATTCTTAAAAGGCAAGCTATATATCACAAAGGAAGAAAAGATAACACTGTATCAGGGAAAATCTTTTAAAAATTTAATGACATTGCAACAATGATCTGACATGTCAATCACTCTGGTATGTTATTTTAAAATAAAATTATCAGAGTCATCAGTTAATTTCTCTTTATGGCGAAGGGGAAAGGGAAATTCAAAACTCCTTTGACACACAAAAGAAGTCAAAGATTTATACTTCTAGAAATCTAGGATATCAGCTTGACTATTGTTACCCAAAGCAATCAATTTGAATAGTTACTAAGGAGGAACCGACAATACTAAAGTTATATTCCATAAAATGTAGCCATAGTTTCTGATGTGCAGGTTTCTTTAGCCTTTTTCATGACAGAAATTTTATAAGGACAGTTTTTTAAGGTAGCAAAAAGAGCAAGATGATTACGAATGTAAATTTCCACCTGAATTCCCATATCAGTCAAGGGAGGATAGTTGGTGTTTTTGTGTGTTTGGTTTCCAACTTCATCATAATTTTTAGAATTAAATGCTAGAATTTAATCTTTTTTTTTCTTTTTTATAACTGCTGTTAACCAATGACCATGAGATCTGTGGAGGAAGGAAAAGGAGAACACTTTTATCTTCACAGAGACAATCTGCAGATCAGGGAAAGTCACCTCCAGGAAAACCGAAACCACGTGCTCAGAAGAGAGGGAGAGGGAGAGGGAAAGCTGGCATTCCTGTCTTTCAGGTCTGCCTTCCATCCTTTTTTAGCAGGTTTGGGGAAAATTATGGGTACTTATAAGGCAAGTCAAGCACATATGCAGTAAGCAAACCTATATGCAACATATATTCTATGTTCATTTTAGGGTTTAGTTTTAACATTAAAATGAAGCGGAATTTGGTTTTTTACAACCAAAGGTGAACTAGAGGGTATAAACGCATTTTGTGCACAGTCTCTGTATGCTGGCTGATGCTAGCTGGAGGCCTGTGGCTCTTTATCGGGAAGGAATGTTTGCAAGGTCAGTCTCCTGTCCAGTCAGAGTTGCTGATGGGACCACAAGTCGGGGGTAGGGGAAGTCAGGTCAGCTGGCGTCTGGCAGGACACCAGGGTCAACTGGGAAACTCCTAGTTATAGTTGTATTTTTTTTTTTTTTTCTGAGGCGGAGTCTCGCTCTGTCGCCCAGGCTGGAGTGCAGTGGCCAGATCTCAGCTCACTGCAAGCTCCGCCTCCCGAGTTTACGCCATTCTCCTGCCTCAGCCTCTCGAGTAGCTGGGACTCCAGGCACCCACCACCTCGCCAGGCTAGTTTTTTGTATTTTTTAGTAGAGAAGGGGTTTCACTGTGTTAGCCAGGATGGTCTCGATCTCCTGACCTTGTGATCCGCCCGTCTCGGCCTCCCAAAGTGCTGGGATTACAGGCTTGAGCCACCGCGCCTGGCTAGTTATAGTTGTTTTGATAATGCTTTTTAAGCACTAGTTTCTGCTTAATTACAGGAAAGAAGACCTTATAGCAATTAATAATATAAGGGTATTTGACCAGCCCCTCTCCCTGCTATGGCTGCTTGGTTTTGTTTCTGGTATGCCTTATTTTAGCCACAAGGAATCCATTTAGTCTGTCATCTGCAGGCATGTTTTAACATGTCTTAGCATCTTTTTTTTCCTCTCACTTACCTGTTAAGAATTTCCTTCACAAGTAGCTACTAATTGGTAAAGTCTATGTGCTCAAAGCTGTTGGCCTAGTTCAAGGATTCTCAGCTTTGGCACTATTGCCATTTTGGCCTAGATAATTCTTTGTTGACGGAGAGGGTAGGCTGTCCTGTGCATTGCAGGATGTTTAGCAGCATCCCTGGCAACCACCCACTAAACACCAGAAGCACTGCCTCTCTCACTGTGACAATAAAAAATGTCTCCGGACATTTTTTTCTATTTTTTTTTTTTAGGCAGAGTCTCATTCCGTTGCCCAGGCTGGAGTACAGTGGGGCGGTCCCGGCTCACTGCACCTCCGCCTCCTGGGTTCAGGTGATTCTCCTGCCTCAGGCTCCCGAGTAGCTGGGATTACAGGACTGTGCCACCACGCCTAGCTAATTTTTGTATTTTTAGTAGAGACGGAGTTTCACCATGTTGGTCAGGCTGGTCTCGATCTCCTGACCTCGTGATCCACCAGCTTCGGCCTCCCAAAAGTGCTGGGATTACAGGTGTGAGCCACCGCGCCGGGCCGTGTCTCTGGACATTCTCACATGTCACCTGGGAGCACAATTGGATTCTGATTGATTGAGAACTACATGCTTAATTTAATCAGAATCCACCTCTGGGGCAATATATAGAGTAAGTGTCTCCTGAATATCATGGACTTCATTGTGCAGGGTTGTTTCAGTTACTGTGGCTGCATAACAAATTACCTCAAAGCTTAGGCATAAAACAGCTACTTATTGTGCCGATGGAACCTGTGGGTCAGTAATTCTGACAAGGTACTGCAGGAATGGCTTCTCTCTGCTCCAGGATGTCTGAGCCTCTTCTGGATGACTTAAAGGCTTAGGATGACATTTTTCTGAAGGTTTCTCACTAACACATTTACTGTTGGTGCTTGTTCTTGACTGGGATGACTATAACAGCTAGAGCTGTGGCTAGAACATATACACCTAGCTTTTCTGTGTGGATGTTTGACTTCCTTACAAAAACGTGTCCATGTTCAAAGGGCAGGCAATCCAAGGAGAACAGAGCCAGGTGTAAGCTGTATTGCCTTTACTTTTACTTTTTTTATTTTCTTACTTTTTGACACAGAGTCTCGCTCTGTTGCCCAGACTGGAGTGCAGTGGTGCCATCTCCGCGCGCCACAACCTCCACCCGGGTTCAAGCTATTCTCCTGCCTCATCCTCCTGAGTAGCTGGGACTACAGGCATGCGCCATTGCATCTGGCTAATTTTTGTATTTTTAGTTGAGACGGGGTTTTGCCATGTTGGCCAGGCTGGTCTTGAACTCCTGACCTCTGGTGTTCCACCTGCCCTGGCCTCCCAAAGTGCTGGGATTACAGGCATGAACCACTGCACCCAGCCTATATCTCCTTTTATGACTTAACTTCCAAAGTCCCATAACATCACTTCCAGTGTACTCTACTGGATGAGGCAGTTACAAGGTGCAAGGAGATAAGTAAGCATCACATTGTAAGAAGAGCATGTGGGATGAGACACAGATCAGTGTGCTCATCTTTGGGAAATAGAGTCTTCCACAGAGTTGGACCCTTGAATAACATCTGAATTCTGTTGGTAATGAAGGAGAAGAATTTTGTTCAGATAGACAACCAAGAGTGTTTCCGAATGTACCTTTATTTGATAAAATAGTTCAAAGAAAAATAAAATATATACCACATAGCTAATAAATTAATTCCAAAGATGATATTGTATAGGAACTTTACATTTTAATAGACTAGCCATGTTGTAAATCCCTTGGTTTTACTTATTTTAGCATGATATGTAAATGAGTACAAAGGTGATAAAAATATTATTTGGCAACTTAGCCCAATACAATCTAATTGTTTAGATGACTTTTCAAGAATTCTTCAAAGGACTTTGTTTTATTTATTTACGTTTTATTTAAATAGGTTTTTGGGGAACAGGTGGTGTTTGTTTATACGAATAAGTTTTTTAATGGTGATTTCTGAGATTTTGGTGCACCCATCACCTGAGCAGTGTACGCTGTAACCAATGTGTAGTCTTTTATCCGTCATCCTGCTACCACCCTTTCCTGGAGTCTCCAAAGTCCATTGTATCATTCTTATGCCTTTGCATCCTCCTAGCTCAGCTCCCACTTATGTGTGAGAACATGTAATGTTTGGTTTCCCATTCCTGAGTTACTTCACTTAGAATAATGGTCTCCACTTCCATCCAGGTTGCTGTGAATGCTATTATTTTGTTCCTTGTTATGACTGAGTAGTATTCATGGTATGTGTAAACCACAGTTTCTTTATCCACTCATTGCTTGATGGGCATATGGGCTGGTTCCATATTTTTGCAATTGCAAATTGTGCTGCTATAAACATGCATGTGCAAGTATCTTTCTCATATAATGACTTCTTTTTCTCTAGGTAGATACCTGGTAGTGGAATTGCCAGATCAAATGGCAGTTCTACTTTTAGTTCTTTAAGTACTTTCCACACTGTTTTCAGTAGCGGTTGTACTAGTTTATATTCCCAGCAGCACTGGAGAAGTGTTCCCTATTTTGCCACATCCCTGCCAACATCTATTATGTTTTGAATTTTTGGTTATGGCCATTCTTGCAGAAGTAAGGTGGTATCGCATTGTGGTTTTGATTTTTATTTCCCTGATCATTAGTGATGTTGAACATTTTTGATATGTTCGTTGGCCCTTTGTATATCTTCTTCTGAGAATTGTCTACTCAGTCCTTAGTCCACATTTTGATGGATTGTTTTACTCTTGCTGATTTGAGTTTGTTGTAGATTCTGGATATTAGTCCTTTGTCAGATGTATAGACTGCAAAAATTTTCTTCCACTCTCTGGGTCGTCTGTTTACTCTGCTGATTGTTTCCTTTGCTGTGCAGAAGCACTTTAGTTTAAGTCCCATCTATTTATCTTTGTTTTTGTTGCATTTGCTTTCGGGTTCTTGGTCATGAAGTCTTTGTCTAAGCCAATGTCTAGAAGGGCTTTTCCAGTGTTATATTCTAGAATTTTTATGGTTTCAGGTCTTAGATTTAAGTCTTTGATCCATCTTGAGTTGAGTTTTGTATAAGGTGAGAGATGAGGATCCAGTTTCATTTTTCTACACATGGTTTGCCAATTATCCCAGCACCATTTGTTGAAAAGGGGGTCCTTTCCCCACTTTATGTTTTTGTTTGCTTTCTCGAAGATCACTTGGCTGTATTTGGCTTTATTTCTGGGTTCTCTATTCTGTTTCATTGGTCTGTGTGCCTGTTTTTTATACTGGTACCATGTTGTTTTGGTGATTATGGCCTGACAGTATATAGTTTGAAGTCAGGTAATGTAATGCCTCCATATTTGTTCTCTTTGCTTAGTCTTGCTTTGGTTATGTGGGCTCTTTTTTCAGTTCCATATGAATTTTAGGATTGTTTTTTCTAGTTCTGTGAAGAATTATGGTGGTTTTTTGATGAGAATTGTATTGAATTTGTAGATTGCTTTTGGCAGGATGGTCGTTTTCACAATATTGATTTCACCAATCCGTGAGCATGGATGTGTTTCCATTTGTTTGTGTTGTCTATAAATTTTTTCATCAGTGTTTTGTGGTTTTCCTTGTAGAGGTCTTTTACCTTCTTGGTTGAGTATATTCCTAGGTACTTTATTTTTTTGCAGCTATCATAAAGACAATTGAATTCTTGATTTAAATCTCTGCTTGGTCACTGTTGGAATATAGCAGAGTCACTGATTTGTGAACATTAATTTTGTATCCTGAAACTTTGCTGAATTAATTTACCAGTTTGAGGAGTTTTTCGGATGAGTCTTTAGGGTTTTCTTTGCATACTATCATATCATCAGCAAACAGCAACAATTTGACTTCCTCTTTACCAATTTTGATGCCCTTTATTTCTTTCTCTTCTCTGATTTCTCTGGCTAGGACTTCCAATACTATGTTGAATAGAAGTGGTAAAAGTGGTCAGCCTTGTCTTGTGTTCCAGTTCTCAGGGGGGATGCTTTCAACTTTTCCCTGTTCGGTATAATGTTGGCTGTAGGTTTGTCATAGATATCTTTTATTACCTTAAGGTATGTCCCTTCTGTACTGATTTTGCTGAGAGTTTTAATCATAAAGGGATGCTGGATTTTGTCAAATGCTTTTTCTGTGTCTATTGAGATGATCATGTGATTTTTGCTTTTAATAATGTTTATGTGTTATATCACATTTATTGACTTGTGGATATTAAACCATTTCTGCATTGCTGGTGTGAAACCCACTTAATCATGGTGGATTATCTTTTTGATATGCTGTTGGATTCAGTTAGCTAGTATTTTATTAAGAATTTTTGCATCTGTGTTCATCAGGGATATTTGTCTGTAGTTTTCTATTTTTTGTTATGCTATTTCCTGGTTTTGGAATTAGATTGATATTGGCTTCATAGAATGATTTAGGGAGGATTCCCTCTTTCCCTATCTTTTGGGATAGTGTCAATAGGATTAATTGGGACCAATTCTTCTTTGAATGTCTGATAGAATTCAGCTGTGAATTCATCTGGTCCTGGATTTTTTTTGTTGGCAATTTTTTTTTATTATAATTTCAGTCTCGCTGCTTGCTGTTGGTCTGTTCAGAGTTTCTATTTCTTTCTGGATTAATCTAGGAGAATTATGTATTTCCAGGAATTTATCCATCTCCTCTAGGTTTTCTAGATTTGTGTATAAAGGTATTCATAGTAGCCTTGAATGATCTTTTGTGTTTCTGTGTTATCAGTTGTAATATCTGTCATTCCTTTTTTTTTTTTTTTTTGAGATGGAGTCTCGCTCTGTTGCCCAGGCTGGAGTGCAGTGGCTGGATCTCAGCTCACTGCAAGCTCCGCCTCCTGGGCTTATGCCATTCTCCTGCCTCAGCCTCCCAAGTAGCTGGGACTACAGGCGCCCGCCACCTCGCCTGGCTAGATTTTTAGTAGAGATGGGGTTTCACCAGGTTAGCCAGGATGGTCTCGATCTCCCGACCTCGTGATCTGCCCATCTTGGCCTCCCAAAGTGCTGGGATTACAGGCTTGAGCCACCGCGACCGGCCATATCTTTCATTTCTAATTGAGCTTATTTGGATCTTCTCTCGTTTTCCTGGTTAATCTCGCTAATGGTCTATGAATTTTATTTATCTTTTCAAATAACCAGTTTTTTGTTTCATTTATCTTTTGTATTTTTTTGGTTCAATTTTATTTAGCTCTGCTCTGATATTATTTTTTCTTCTGCTGGGTTTGAGTCTGGATTGTTCCTTTTTCTTCAGTTCTGTGAGGTGTGACCTTAAATTGCCTGTTTGTGCTCCTTCAGACTTTTTGATGTAGGCATTTAATGCTGTGAACTTTTATCTTAACATTGCTTTTGCTGTATCCCAGAGGTTGTGTCACTATTATCTTTCAGTTCAAAGAATTTTAAAATTTTCATTTTGATTTCATTGTTGACCTAATGATCATTCAGTAGCAGGTTATTTAATTTCCATGTATTTGCATGACTTTGGGGGTTCCTTTTGGAGTTGATTTCCAATATTATTCCACTGTGGTCTGAGAGAGAGTACTTGGTATAATTTCAATTTTTTAAAATTTATTGAGACTTGTTTTGTGTCCTGTCATATGGTCTGTCTTGGAGAATGTTCCACGTGCTGATGAATAGAATGTACGTTCTGCAGTTGTCAGGTACGATGCTATGTAATTATCTGTTAAGTCCATTTGTTCTAAGGTATGGTTAAATTCATTGTTTCTTTGTTGACTTTCTGTCTCGATGACCTGTCTAAGTGCTGTCAGTGGAGTATTAAAGTCTCCCACTATTATTGTGTTGCAGTCTATCTCGTTTCTTTGGTCGAGTATTGTTTTATAAATTTGGGAGCTCCAGTATTAGGTGCATACATATTAGGATTGTGATATTTTCCCGTTGGACACTTTTTAAATCATTATATAATGTCCCTCTTTTTTTAACTGCTGTTTTAAAGTTTGTTTTGTCTGAAATAAGAGTAGCTACTCCTGCTCACTTTTGGTGTCCATTTGCAAGGAATATCTTTTTTCCATGCCCTTTACCTTAAGGTTATGTGAGTCCTTAAATGTTAGGTGAGTCTTGTGAGTCTCTCGAAGACAGCAGTTACTTGGTTGATGAATTCTTATCCATTCTGCCATTCTTTTTTAGTGGAGCATTTATGCCACTTACATTCAAGGTTAGTATTGAGATCCTGAGATGTGAAGTACTATTCTATTCATCGTGCTGTTTGTTGCCTGAATACCTTCTTTTTCATTGTTATTGTTATGTAGGCCCTGTGAGATTTGTGCTTTAAGGAGGTTCTATTTTTGTGTATTTCAAGGATTTATTTCAAGATTTAGAGCTCCTTTTAGCAGTTCTTGTAGTGCTGGCTTGGTAGTGAATTCTCTTAGCATTTGTTTGTCTAAAAAAGACTGTTTCTTTCCTTCATTTATGAAGCTTTGTTTTGCTGTATACAAAATTCTTGGCTGATAATTGTTTTGTTTAAGGAGGCTAAAAATGGGACCCCAATCCTTTCTAGCTTGTAGGGTTTCTGCTGAAAAATCTGCTGTTAATTTGATAGGTTTTTCTTTATAGGTTACCTGGTGCTTTTGCGTCATAGCTCTTAAGATTTTTTCCTTCATCTTCACTTTAAATAACCTAATGACTATGTGCCTAGGTGAGGATCTTTTTGTGACAAATTTCCCAGGTGTTCTTTGAGCTTCTTGTATTTGGATGTCTAGATCTCTAACAAGGCCTGGGAAGTTTTCCTCAATTATTCCCTCGAATATGTTTTCCAAACTTTTCTTCTTCAGGAACACCAGTTATTCTTAGCTTTGGTCATTTAACATAATCCCAAACTTCTTGGAGGCTTTGTTCATTTAAAAAAAATTTTTTTCTTTGTCTTTGCTGATAAATTCAAAAACCTTGTCTTTGAGCTCTTAAGTTCTTTCTTCTACTTGTTCGATTCTATAGCTGAGACTTTCCAGTGTATTTTACATTTCCCTAAGTGTGTCCTTCGTTTTTAGAAATTGTGATTGTTTTTAATTTATGTTATCTATTTGACTGAAGATTTTTTTCCTTCCTATCTTGTATCATATTTTTGATTTCATTAAGTTGGACTTCACCTTTGTGTGGTGCCTCCTTGATTAGCTTAATAGTTGACCTCCTGAATTCTTTTTCTGGCAAGTCAGAAATTTCTTCTTGGTTTGGATCCATTGCTGGTGAGCTAGTGTGATATTTTGGGGGCGTTAAAGAACCTTGTATTGTCATATTACCAGAATTGTTTTTCTGGTTTCTTCTTATTTGGTAGACTATGTCAGAGGGAAGATCTGAGGCTCGAGAGCTGCTGTTCAGATAAACATGGAACGCTTCATTAATTTGTGTCATCCTTGCACATGGGCCATGCTAATGCAACACACATCAGATGACTTTGGTAGAATGTTATCTTGCTGATGGTGTGAAAGCAGTGGCAGAAAAAAATCCTACAAATATTAGTTTATATGAAAACTGCTGCCAAAAGGTGTTGGAGTAGTCGTTGAATCCTACGTAGACAATAAGATGATAATTATTCAGAGCTGAGGCACTCTGGTTGAAAGGAGATAAGGTCCCAGAAACTAACTTGTTTGATCTTCTCTTTTGACTGTCATAAATAACCTCTGAGATGTCTCCACAGAGGCCAGTTTAATAACCAGTAATTAGTGTAAAAAGCAGAGAACAAGGGATCAGAACTGAGTTATAGTTCTGGTGTAGCCAGTTGTGTGACTGAGCACAAGTCACTTGGTCTTTTGGGATCTCAGCTTCTTACTATGTAAGTTGAGAGTATTGACATAGTTGTTCTCAACAGCTCTTCTCACTTCTGTAATTTCTTGGCAGTTTTAGAGAAATGCCCCAAACTATTTAAATCAACATTTTTAACTAGTTTCTATTAACCCTGTTACCATCCCAGTGCTTGGCATGGTCAGGGAATGTAATAAATCCCCTGCTTTTAAAAAGCTCTGGACATCCATTTGAGTCCTGTTTTCAAGAAATTTGTAGGCTTTCTTTTTGATAAAGAGAGATATTCCAACAGAGTCATGGCCTCCCTATTACTTGTAACCCTGTTGATGGCAATGCCACCTTCCATCAAATTCTCTTTGGCTTTGGTAATGAGATATAGATGTTGGGGGGAAATGACTAATGAGAAAAGGGATCTGGCTTTAACTTTGCCTTGAAGGAAATTGCATTTGTTTAACTTAATTCACTATAAAGACAGACCTGTGAGTTGCAGAAGGCTGAAACACAATTTACTGCTTACATACAAGTTTGAAAACTCACAAAATAAGGTTATATATTATTTATGGATACATATAAATGGAACATAGAAAATATGTACTGGATGGATTTATGTCAGACTTTTTAGTGCTTGCCTCTAGAGAAAGTAGGAGACATGGGACTGTGAAGGGGAATTAGGAAGTTTCTCCTTAATATGGGTAAAGTTTTCAGTTTTTTTAAAGACGCATAGCAATTATAACAAAATATATACGTGTATTAATTTGTGTGGTGTGCAGATGGCAAAGTTATATTAATCTCAGTCAATTTCTATATTTTTTAAAACTTAAAAAAAGTAAAATTGTGTTTAAAAGTAGTTTCAAGAGCTGACCTGAACTGGAGCAGGCTGAGCTGCTAGATGTCAGAATAACTGGTTAAGACAACAAGCCAAATGAAAGAAACAGTCAAGCCCTTAATCACTTAGTGTAAGCAAGAGACTAAACCGAAGAAAGTGCTGTCTTCCCTGCTGTTCCATTTTTCCCCATGGGATGGCACCATGCACAAGGGTCAGATGGGTCAACACAGGCATGGGAAATGTCTCACTGCAGTGGGAGCCCTGAACAGAAGGCTCCTGAAGTCCTATGGATCCAGGGGTTGGGAGAAGAGCTAAAAACGGAAAAGCACTGAGCAGAGTGGAGAAAACATCTTTATGGTCCTCTGTGTGGAAGAACTCTTGGATGACTTGGATGGAGACAGCTCTGCTAGGAATGCAGATATGAGTAAGAGCATGGCTAGCCAGGGAGCCTGAGTCCTTGACTGCAGCTCCCTCTAGCAATTGCAGTGCATCAAGACTGTGTACCAGGTATGGAGGACAGAGTTCCCCTAAAAGGATTGCCAAGTAAAGTTTTGTGTTGCTTTTTTTTTTTTTTTTTGAGACGGAGTCTTGCTCTGTTGCCCAAGCTGGAGTGCAGTGGCACGATCTCGGCTCACTGCAAGCTCTGCCTCCCGGGTTCATGCCATTCTCCCGCCTCAGCCTCCCAAGTAGCTGGGACTACAGGCGCCCACCACCACGCCCGGCTAATTTTTTTGTATTTTTAGTAGAGACGGGGTTTCACCGTGTTAGCCAGGATGGTCTCGATCTCCTGACCTCGTGATCCACCCATCTCGGCCTCCCAAAGTGCTGGGATTACAGGCGTGAGCCACTGCGCCCAGCCAGGTAAAGTTTTTATAATTGCCTGTGGTTGGGCCTGAAAAATCAGACATAGGTTTTGGTCAGTAGCTGTACTCCTCAAATTCTAATAAGTTTTTCTGCTACAGAAAGCTGTGTAGCTGAGAAATAAACAATTGAATAAAAATATTTGGAGACTTCAGTACCCTACTTTTTGTAATGAATAGAACACCTAAACAGGAGATCAACAAGGAAACAGTGTAATCCAACTAGACCTAGCAGACATCTGTAGAATAATCCTCTAAGATCAGTAATAACACAATGATTCCTACTGTTACAACTTCTATTGAACATTGTACTGGAGATTCTAGCCAGAGCAATTAGGCAAGAACATGAAGAAGAAGTAAAAAAGGCTTTTAGTTTAGAAAGGAAAAAGTAAAACTATCTCTATTTGCAGATGAAATGATCTTATAGAGAGCAAACTCTTAAGGAATGCACAAAAACGATCTTTAGAACTAATAAGTTCAGCAAAGTTGCAGAATACAAGATCAGAATATAAAAAGCAGTCTTATTTTCATATACTAGCAATGAACAATCCTAAAATGAAATTAATAAAACAATTCCATTAGAAAGAGAATAAAATATTTACAAATAAATCTAATAAAATAAGTGCAAGACTATACAATGATAACTACAAAACATCATTAAAAGGCATCCAAGAACTAGATAAATGGAACTCATGGATTAGAAAACTGAGTAGGTTAGCAATACTCCCCAGATTGATCCACAGATCCAATGCAAGCGTATGAAAACCCAGCTGTCTTTTTGTTAAAATTTCCAAGCTCATTCTAAAATTTATGTGGACATGCGAGGGGCCCAGAATATCTAAAATAATTTCAAAAAGCCGAACAAAATTGGAAGACTCATACTCCCTTACTTCCACCAAACTTACTACAACGCTGTACTGATCAAGATAATGTGGTACTGAGATAAAATAGACATGAAGATCAGTGGAATAAAATTTAGAGAGTTTCAAAATAAACCTTTCCATTTATGGTCAGTTGATAAGCATGTGAAGAATGTTCAATGGGGAAAGAATAGTCTTTTGAATAAATGGTGCTAGAAGAACTGGATATCCATAAGCAGAATAATGAGTTGGATCCCTAGTTCGTACCATATACAAAAATTAACTCAAAACAGCTCAGAGTCCTAAATGGAAGAGCCAAAACTGTAGAACTCTTAGAAGGAAACATAGATATAAATTTTTATGACCTTGGGATAAGCAGTGGTTTCTTAGATATGACACCAAAATCATAAGTGACAAAAGATGAAATATGTAATCGAACTTTATCAAAGTACAAAACTATGTTGCAAGTTATACTACCAAGAAAGTTCAAAGAAAGCACACAGAATAAGAGACAATATTTGTATATCATATGTCTGATAAGGGACTTATAACCAGAATATCATAACTCAATAGTAAAAAGACAGATAACCCAGCTAAAAAGTAGGCAAAGGATCTGAATAGACTGTTCTCCGGAGAATATATACAGATAGCCAATAAGCATATGAAAAGATGATCAACATCATTTCTCATTAGGGAAATGCAAATCAAAACCACAATGTGATAACACTTCACACCCACAAGGATGGCTATAATAAAAAAGATAGGCAATGAGTGTTGGCAGGGAGGTAGAGAAATTGGAAACATCATCCATTGCTGGTAGGAATGTAAAATGGTGCAATCAGTCTCCAAAACAGTTGAAAATTTTCTCAAAATGTTAAGCAGAGTTACCATATGACTCAGCAGTTCCATTCCTAAGTATATAACCAAGGGAAATGAAAGCATATGTCCACAAAAACACTCGTACCTAAATCTTCATAGCTACGTAATTCCTAATAGCTCAAAAGTGTAAGCAATTCACATGTTCATTAACTGATGAATGAACACAATCTATTATATCTATACAGTGGGATATTAATAAAAAGGAAAGAAGTAGTGATACATGCTACAGTGTATCAGTAGTATACATTGTATGGAACTGTAGTATACATTGTATGAATGAATTTTATACAATGAATGAAAACATTCATACAACTGAATGAAAACATTACACTAAATCGAAAAAAGCAATTAAAAAAGACCATGGATTGCCTGATTCCATTACTTGAATTGTCCAGAATTAGCACATTTATAGAGACAGAAAGTAGATGAGTGGCTGCCTGTGGCAGGGGAGGAATAGGGAGTGACTGCTAATCATTATGGGGTTCATTTTTGAGGTGGAGAAATGTTCAAAAATTAATTGTGGTAATTGTTGTACAACTCTGTGACTATGCTTCAAATGAATGAATGATATATGAATTACACTGCAATAAAACTGTTTATAAAAGTCATAGTAGGGCCGGGCATGGTACCTCTCTCCTGTAATCCCAGCACTTTGGGAGGCTGAAGTGGGCAGATCACCTGAGGTCAGGAGTTCAAGACCAGCCTGGCCAACATGGTGAAACCCCATCTCTACTAAAATACAAAAATTAGCCAAGTGTGGTGGCGTGTGCCTGTAAACCTAGCTACTCGGGAGGCTGAGGCAGGAGAATTGCTTGAACCCAGGAGACAGAGGTTGTAGTGAGCCAAGATCGTCACCACTGCACTCCAGCCTGGGTGACAGCCGAACTTTGTCTCCAAAAAAAACAAAAGTCATAGCAATTCTGGTTCTAGTAACTGAATAGTTATGTTGAATTGACCTTCTAGCAGATGCAACTCTGGAAAAAAATATATAAGAACACAATTATTTGAGAGAACTGAAAAACTATTAAGCAGGCAGAAACCAGAAGGTATTTAATCCTTTAATAAGGGAAATGCACTAGGTGCGGGGGGGGGTGGGGGCTACATTACCTATTTGTTTGCAGAGGGCACTCCTGGTTTATGTAGTGTGTGAAGACTAGCACTTAAGCAAAAAGCTGCAATCTGTTTGTCTTGAGACGTCAGAGGATAGAGTTTAATCCTGCTAGAGAAGCTGGAAATTGAGGGGGTAAATTATGAAAAGGAGGGGGCCACAGGAGGCAGATGTACCCATCTGGATCCAATCAGGAGACAGAAACTATACAGTAATTTGGATAGTGGCAGTTTATGTAAAGAGTTGTTAAACTATGATAGGGCAATAACTGTAAAGATGTAAAGAGAACTCAGTAATATCATAGGGCTGAAGGAGCATGCTCAAGAAAGAATAAACTTGGAAAGAGGCTTCCTCGGTAAAGCTGGGGTTCAGACCTTGTTGCAGAAGATATGTTTGCAGCCCACTGGATGGCAGAGAAATTTGCTGAGTGACATAGGCAGAGCTGGTCCACAGATGCCAGACAAGCAAGAAACAACCCCAGTGAAGTAAGATTAATGGACTGGCTTGCAGAGAGACTCAGGGCTTTGGAAGCCCACTCACAGACTGGGAAGCAATTGGTCAAAGATTACCAGACTGGCAAAAAAGCAAGCCCCAGCTATAGGCTGTACCATATATAGATAAAAGTAACATGATTGCAAAAGACACAGTCATAAGAAAATTGGAATGGTTATATTAATATCAGACAAAATAGACTTTAAGAAGGGAGATATTAACAGAAAAAAAAAGGGGGACTTTTTATCATAATGATAAAACTCCATTAGGAAGCCATAATTCTAAACATATATGCACATAATAATAGAACTTCAAAATACATAAAGGAAAAGATCAGTCAGAGCTAAAAGGATAGATGAATTCACAGTCAAGTCAGAGATTTTTATACCTTTGTGCAAAATAATAATGATAACAAAACTGTACAAGTGGTATAGAAGACTTAAAAACATGACCTAAGGGATATACACAAAACTACACATTTTTTAAAGTACATATGAAATGTTCACCAAGATAACCATATGATGTAACATAAAATGAATCCCTATAAACTTTGTAAAACGGAGATTAAAAAATATCCTATGACTTCAATTTGAATTAAATTAGTAATCAATAGTACGTTAACTTAAAAGCCCCAAATATTTGGAAATTAAACAATTTTTAAACAATCAGCATGTAAAACAAGAAAATCTCAATGGAAATTAGAAATATTGCAAATGGAATGATAGTGAAAATACGAGATATCAAAATTAGTAGGATGCAGCCAAAGCAGTGTTTATAGGGAACTTTACAGAATTAAATGCTAACATTAGAAAAAATATGAATTATGATTCTATCCTATGCATCTAGAGAAAGTACAAATCAAACCCCAAACAAGTAGAATAAAGGGAAAAATAAAGTAAGAATCTGCTTAAAATCAGACATATAATAGAGAAAATTAAACCCAAAAGCTGTTATTTTTTAAGTAATAAAGTTGATAAACCTGTGGCAAGACTGATCAAGAAAAAAATAGAATACACAAATTACCAGTATCAGGAATGAAAAAATATTGCTAAAGATCCTGCAGAGATTAAAAGGGTAATAAGCTAGTATTACAATAAAACTTGATGCCAACAAAGTCCACAACTTGGAGGAAATGGACTATTTTTTTTTTTTTGAAAAATACAACTTACTAAAATTGACAGAAGATTATTATAAAAAGATTTCTCAGAAATAGAACTATAGCTAAAGATATCTTTGTCTATAGTTCTATTTTCTATTTTCTGTTACACATTTAAGAATGGAATAGTGTCAATCTTAACTCTTTCATGCAATTCAAGGTTACTATATTTTTAAAATATATTAAATTTATCACAGAATAAAGGATAAAAGTTGTATCATCTCAATAGATGCAGAAAAAAAGCATTTGATATAATTCAACATCCATCTATGATTAAACATTCCCAGTAAAAAGGAAAAAAAGGGCTCTTTCTTAGTATAATACAGGGCACCTATCTAAAATCATAGTTACTGTGAAAGAATGTACACTTTTCTTTAAAACAAGGCATGGATATCTTTTTAAACTATTTTCATTAAACATCATACTGGAGGTCTTGGCTAGTGCAATAGGCAAGAGAAAGACATAAAAAGCTACAAATTAGATGGGAAACATTGAAATATTTTTAAAATATACATACAACATAATTGGGTACATTAAAAAACCTGAAGAAATCTACAGTGTTAGAACTAATAAGTGAATTTGTCAGGGTTCTAGGATATTCCTATATACAGTAGCAAACTACTGGAGCATGAATATTTTAAAATTACATTTACAATAGTACCTAAAGGCACTAAACACTTACAAATAGATTTAAAATTGTGCAAGAAATCTACACTGACAACTAGAAAATATTGTTAAGAGAAGATAAAGGAAACCTAAATAGAGAAACACTTGATGTTCATGAATTAAATGGTGTCAGTTCTCTTCAAATTGGTCTATAGAACCATTGCAATTGTAATCAAAACCCCAGCAGGCTTTTCTTTTAGTAATTTACAAGTTTACTCTAAATTTTATATGGAAAATAAAAGATGCAAACTAGCTAAGTCAGTGTTTTAAAAGAACAAAGCTAGAGGATTTATACTATGAAATTTCAAAAATTACTCTAAAGTTACAGGACTTAATACAGTGTTAATTGGCCTAAGGGTAGAGAAATAGATCAATGGGACAAAATAAAGCAGCCAGAAATATATTTACACATATACTATCAATTGATTTGCTTGGAAGCTTCAAGGTAATTCAACAGGGAAAGTAAAGTCTTTTCAATGAATGGTGCTGAAACAACTGGATAAATATGTGGGAGGAAGTAACTACCACGTGAGGCAACAATTTGGGAGGATAGGGCCAGGCGCAGCGGCTCACGCCTGTAATCCCAGCACTTTGGGAGGGCAAGGCGGGTAGATCACGAGGTCAGGAGATCGAGACCATCCTGCTAACACGGTGAAACCCCATTCTGCACTAAAAATACACAAAATTAGCCGGGTGTGATGGCACGCGCCTGTAATCCTAGCTACTGTAATCCCAGCTACTCGGGAGGCTGAGATAGGCAAATCACTTGAACCCGGGAGGCGGAGCTTGCAATGAGCCGAGATTGCGCCACTGCACTCCAGCCTGGGCGACAGAGCGAGACTCCGTCTCAAAACACAAATAAAACAATTTGAGAGGATACACAAATCACTGGACATAAAAGATAAAGTGAATAGTCTGAAATTCATAGAAAGTAAGATTTCTTATCGAAAAGCATCTTTTGGAAGCCTCTCGTTGCGGGAATAGGGGAGTGGCAAGTTGGACCGGAGGTTGCCCCGGTTACTCAGGTATTGCCTTTACCTGTGCTTTATTATTTTACTCGCAGATACAAGTACAAGATAAAAGAACAATATAAAGGTTACTAATAGAAAACAATACCAAGAAATTGTGGTGAAACACGTGAACACCAAAATAACTTTGATGTGAAGATTGAGATGGGGTTAAAGGAAACAGGAATTTTATGCCTTGGCCTGAGAAAAGTCACTCTCACGACAGCCTTTTTCATTCCTGGCCATTGGGACCATGGGACCGATCTTTCACTTTCAAGTTTCCCTCTGTTTTGAGTAACAGGCCTTGGTTCCCGCGCCTAGATCTGCCCGGTTCTGCCCATATTTTTCTTTTGCTCCTCTAACAACTGCCAAGCAACCAGCAATTGTTTTCATATATTTTTGTCTCACTTTTCCATCCGTTTGAGTTAGGAAAATTAAAACCTACTGGCCTTTCGTATCTTACTGCTTTAGTTTGTCACCACCAAAAATGTCTGGTCTCATCCTCTCCCCCTTTTGCCTCCTCAGCCCTTCTGCTCCTTGTAGGCTGTGGGTGGGGAGGCGGGAGGTGGAGAGGCAGCTGAAGATCTTTGTCCTCCTTATACTTCGGAGATGGTCTCCTCATGAGCTGAAGTGGAACTGTAACTGTGTGGCTTCTTCAATGAGATAATACATGAGAAAAGTGAAAAGTGTTATTAAAAAACAAACACAGAACTCCAAGGGCTTTCCCAATAGGTGGGCATATTGTAAAGCCAGCGTGAATCTGGTTACGGCTCCAAGAAGGCAGTAGTCACTCAGTCTCACAAAGGAACACACGCTCTTTGATTCTGTCTCTGTGAAGTATAAGAGCAGCTCAAAATGACCTGTAGTGGTAAAATATTATTACAGATGTAGAATCCACAGGACCTCCCACCTGACTGGACACCGGAAAGGCAGGAGGCCCATCTGACAACCTTTTGAAGTGTCTGCAGCTAAACGTCCTTGCCCCACCTCCCCGCAGAGGGTGTGCTGCAGTAAGAGTGCTCTGTTGCTAGTGAGTCCACAACAGGCAGGAGAGTTTAAAGACATATGAAACAAACAAAGCTTATCCATTATCCAGAGAAATAAGCACATATGCAGAGACAAATTCTGCTTCAGGTCTTGCTTACATTAAGCAATCTTGATGCGATAACACTTAAACCAACCAATTTTGATGCAATAAGACATCTTTAGAGGAAGTGACAGGAAACAGGTCAAGGATCGTTTAACTCCTTCTCAGTCGCTCTCTGCCTCTCCTTGAACAACTCTTTCTGCATCCGTACCAAGCCCTTTTCCAGCCTTGTGTCAGCTCTCTGGTCTGCTGGAGATGGCCTCACTGGGATCTCTCCATCTGAGCAGTAGATCATGCCCTGCATATTTTCTTCCCTTCTACTTTGCATCAAAACTTACCCATTCTGTGCCTATTCCGTCAGGAGCTGCTTCTGTCCTAACTGGCTTTCAGTTACTTGTCATTCTAATCCTTTCACATACATGTCTATAGGGATCTTTTGAAGATTAAAACATGATGCTAATGGTAGGTATTTTAGACATTCCAATGATTAGTAAGAAAAATATTCTTGAACAATTATTTTATTGGAACCTTTAAGATACTCACATTTTTATATTAAAACAAATTTTTTATAGAGAATGGCATCTTGTGTGGAGACTGAAAATGTTGACAATTCAGGGTAATTCTACCTTGGAATTATGTTGTGCTGGGCAAGTTACTTAATGTCCTAAGTATCTCAAGTCAGGAAAAGAGAAACATCAACTATGTAACAAAGTAAAAACCCTGTGTCCATGCTGGTTTTATTGATAATGACCATGTGTTAAGCAGAGCCTTCTAGAAAAGTAATAGGAGGAAGACTAAAAATATATGGAGAACATCCACTTGTTATTGTTTACTGACAAATCTGAAAAGGTTCTATGGCAACCTATAGTTACACCTAGATACTTATTTTCAGCCCTTTTTATTTGGAGCCGAGTAATAAAGTGTCCTGTCAAAAGGGATGAGGCAGTGAGTCAGACTGAAACAGGCTGGCAAAGCGGCTCCCTCATGATGGAATTTGGTATTATTTATGTTAATTTGCTATTGAGGGAATTTATAAGGATCTGGTAGGATCACCTAATGCTCACTTTAGACAGGTATAAAAAGGGTTTTGCATCAATCTTTAAGGAATAAATATTGGAGAAATAATTATACCACTTTAGTTGTTAGTACTTTCACATAATTCTTCCTATCTTGTGAGGGAGGGAGGATTATTACTCAGCTTTCCACATGAGGGAGGAGATGGTCAGAGTGGGCTGCTCAAGGTCATGCCATTAGGAAGTGGTAGAGCAGTCCCTTGGGCCTCCAGAGCCTATCATCTTGCCACTGTACCACCCTGCTCCTCTAGAAATAGATGCTTATGTCTGCCTGGAGCTTTGGGAGATCATACTGGCAATGGTAATGGTGACTTCTTCACAGAGGGAGACACAGGACTATCAGGACAATTCTGATTCTAGCTTGTGACTGCAATTTGCATAATTGACTTTAGACTTCTAGTGTAATTTGTGGCTTTTGGAACCTGTTGTACTATATGTTTTACACATTTTCTTTAACCAAGTTGAGAAGGAGGACTACTGCCATGAATCTTTGGATCCTAAAGAGAAAGAGGTGGGTTTTGTTGTTGTTGTTTTTCCCCAGAGAATGGTCTATGCAAGACTATCCGTGAAACCAGTGAGGCAACATACTGAGCTAAACAGGTGGGCCACTGCCCAGAGACAGGGTACGCCTAAGACTGATGCATTTTTTTGTGTGTATTCTGTTCTTGGCTGTAAAAAAGCTTTTGCCTGTATCACTTAATTCTATATTGTGTCTCATCATCATTTTTTCATCTTTCTTCTCAAAATACCATTCCTCAACTATTTTCCTGTGAATTTTTCTGCAGTTTTGTTTCTTTGTTGAGGTCTGGAGTTCTTAAGATTCTCTTGTCTCTCCTTGGGTCGTTGTCTGTATCTTTCTACCTCCACATAAGGTCACCATATAGATATTACATATGATACTTTCTCTACTTTGCTCTCTGATCCCCAGTGTGTAGAAAACACCCTCCATTCCACATTTTAAGAGCCAGGCATTTATGCAATGATATAACCAGAAATCCTTTCATGCATTTTTTCATTCCTTTATTACAAAAATAATACATTTGTTGTAAAAGAAAAACATACCAAGGAATATAAGAATAAAATCCCCTTTGGCCCCTTGTCTTCTCATTCCCAGCCAACCTACTCAGAGATAGTCTTCATAGTCTATTGAATGTGCATCTAGATATTCCTTTTGATGTAGATACAAACAGAAGCATATGCTAATACTGTTCTGCAGCTTTCTTTTTATTTAACAATTTATCTTAAAGGTGTTTTCATAGCAACAGAATCAGATCCACTTAATTCCCTTAAATTTCATGGTTTTCCATTGAATGGCTGTAACTTTAATTACCATAGTGAACCTGTCCCCTACAGGTGGAGAATGTTTTCAGTGTTTTTGGTCTTCCAAAAGATGCTTTAGTGAATATCCTTGCATATATATTTCTGCTATTTCGTATGGATGTTTATGTAGGACAGTCTTCTATAAATGTAATTCTCACTGCACTTTAGTAGTTCTTAGATATTTTCCATCCCTAGTCTTCATCTGAGCTTTGGCTATACCAGTTCCACACGTGACTTGCTTCTGGGTTGTGGGCCAGTATTAGCAGCCCTTAGTCCTTGTCAGATTAAAACCACCTGTTAACCTTAAAAAAATCATTCAGTCTGTGCTCTCAATTTACTGAATCAGTTTCTACAAGAAAAACCTGGACTTATATATATATTTGAAACCATTATAGTTGGTTCTGGTGTTCAATCAGGGTGGAAGACCAATACACTGGTCCCTGGCTTCCACTCTTTCTCATGACTATGGCTATATCTTCTCTCTAACTCAGTAGTTTAATCTCTGGGATATCACTCTGCTTTCACAATTCTTCTACATGAATTATTTGGTTTAAAACATTCATTTTACTATTTGTTAACTTCATTCTTTGTATATTTCATTTATTTTCCTTGAAAGTTATTTTTACCTTGTCAGCAGTGTATTCAGTTCAGCCCTGCCTTGTTCACTTCATTGAACAAACTGGTCAACATTTTATAGCACCAGGCATTCTAAAACATCCAGCCTCCATCAAAGATCACTAATTTTAATCTTTCTACTCTGTCCTTCCTTTGTAAAGGTAAGGCAAGCATAGCAATAATGAGTTCAGACTCCAGACCCCAGCTGAGTTTAAACCCAGCTCTGCCACTTACCAGCTATGTGACGTGGGGCAAATTCCTTAACTTTGCCTCAGCTTCCCCATATATAAGGTGAGAGTAATAATAATGCCTACATCACAGTATTGTTGTAAGAAATACATAAGTTATTTTATGTAGGGCACTTAAAAAGTAACTGGAATATAGCATGCACTCATTAGATGTTGTTATTATCCCTCGCCAAAAAGATAATGAGATAGACTCTGAGTTGCTTCCTTCTCTCCTGGGCCAGGTTTCAGCTTTCTTTGACATCTTCATCTGGTTATGCTTTGGCACTTGCTTTTCCTCTCTATAATTGTGTTGATATCTATCATCTGTTGTCATTCTTACTAAGATTCTTTTTTGGCCTTGAATGTTTTTACAGTCATTTAGGGTTTCCAAAAGTAGCAGACATAAACATGTTCAATCTGCCAGGTTTTACCTGACATCTTCATTCTTCCTTAGTTACAATTTAAACATAGGCATACGTACTGTTACAGATCTGAATTAGGCCAGGCGTGGTATCTCATGCCTGTAATCCCAGCACTTTGGGAGGCAGAGGCAGGCAGATTACTTGAGGTCAGGAGTTCAAGACCATCCTGGCTAACATGGTAAAACCTGTCTCTACTAAAAATGAAAAAAAAAAATTAGCTGGATGTGGTGGCACATATCTGTAATCTCAGTTATTCGGGAAGCTAAGGCAAGAGAATCGCTTGAACCCAAAAGGTGGAGGTTGCAGCGAGCCGACATTGTACCACAGCACTTCAGCCTGCGTGACAGAGCAAGACTCCATCTTAGATAGATAGATAGATAGATGACAGACAGACATCCGAATTACATCTCCCAGCCCAACATGACCATACCATTTTTCTTATTTTTTTAAACATTACAGTGAAACAGTCACTCCCCAGCAGTTCTTAGTCATGAGCTATGTGTAGTCATTTCTCAGAAGTTCTTAGTCAAGAATCATGATCTTGATGATGGGTTAGACTCTGTTGGAGAAGGCAGCCTTACTGGATTTCTTTTCTTGCTTTAAAAAATTTCTCCTTTAAAATAGTTTTTCACATTATTTTTTCTCTCAGTGCAGGCTTTGGGGATCTAATGGCTTTGTAGTCTATATTCCTCTTACATCATTTGCTTTGAACCCAGGTAGATAACAGCATTTCTGATGATTTAAAAGTAGAGTCTCCTTTTGTGGTAAATAACTAATAGCTCCAATGTTCCCTGCCTCCTGGTAATCATGGCCTATGTAATTCTCACCCCTTGACTAATTAGTTTCTAATCAATCAAACAAATTAACATTGAAAGAATGTGACTTCCACAATGAGGTTTAAAAAGTTACAACTTTCATCTTGCTAGAAGACTCTCTTTTGCTGGCTTTGATGAAGCATGTTGCCATATTGGAGTAGTCCACATGGCAAGGTACTGAGAATGGCCTCCAACCAACAGCCAGCAAGGACAAAGGGCGTGTTCCTCTAGTCCTCAGGGAGGCAAATCCTGACAACAGCAGCATGGGCTTGGAAGTGTATCCTTCTCCAGTTGAGCCTTCATATGGAAACCCAGACCTGAGTAATGGCTTGATTAGACTTGTGAGTAACCCTAAGGATGGCAGTGCCTGGATTAATGAGCCACTGAAACTGTGAGATAAGAAATAAGTTTTGTTTTCAGTCATTAAGTTTGTGGTGATTTGTTATATACAAGTAGATAATAAATGCACCTTGATTCTCCTGGTTTTATCCATCATATTAATAGTTCTGACTGCTTTGACAAAGCTCAGTTTGCCTAGCCTGCTTCTTTCTTCTTTCCTCTTCCCTCTATACCCCATTCTCAACTCCACACTATTCAGAAGCTTCTTTTCTGTCTATTTGAAGATACATTTAGAATAAGACAAAATAGATTGTTGATTCAAATGTGACAAATATCAAAAGTAATTCTCATATGTTAGTAATAAAACTGGCATTTCTCCATTGTTTTGTACTGTTCTAAGTGCATCCACACTGTGTCCCCACTAAACTGTTGAGGAAAGCGAGGCCCAGAGATATTAAGGAATTTGTCCCAGGTTATATGTCTCATTGGTGGTAAAGCCTAGCCTGGCATTTAGGGCAATTAACACCAACTTCCTTGTTTTACCCACTGCATTAGGCTGCAGTTCCTTTCCACCTGACTAGTAGGTAGCTCATGTATTTGTATTATTTTACAAATAAAATTTCTTCAATTTTTATTGAAGAATATTTAATTCTTTAATATTAAAGATTAATATTTATTAAAGAAAATTCATTTGTAAAATAATGCAAATATATTTTACATTATTTGTCATATTAAATCTCTAGCCTCCTTTACATATAGTGGTTTGACTGAAACTAATTAAGTGTTTCCAAATGTGTGTATTTTATTTTGCTCTAAACCAGGCATATTATTCGGCCAGTAATGAAAACAAATCTTTCTGAGATGTGTGCTACAAATATTTTGTATTCTGAATGATGAAGTGTAAAGTCTCCAGTTTCTAGTGGCTTTCATTAACCTTCCATTTACCAACTCTTGTACTGTTTTTGTCCTTTATTAAAAAAAAAAAAAAATCCTGAATCAGTAAATAATTGATCATATTCAGAGCTCATTTGTTTCTGAATTTGTCCATTTCTTGAGAAATATATTTTCACCTCTCTGCCAATTATTTTAGCTTATGAACTGCATCTTTCTTTTAGTCACATTTTAGGAGATGACTCAAAAGATTTAACTTTATCTTTCCATTATCTGCACAGATTAAACTGAAAGATTCAGTTATCCTGGGCTAGCAGGTTTCACTTTCTGGGTTTTGCCCAGTTCAGCCAACCCATGGTACTCTAACTGTGATCTGAGGACCAGCAGGATTAGCATCCTGAGGGGCTTGTCAGAACTGCATAATCTTGGGCCTCACCCCAGACCTACTGAAGCACGCTTTGCATTTTGACAAGCTCTCCAGATGATAGTATGCACGTGAAGGTTTGAGAAACACTGTTCTAAGCCCCTTTTATGGCGAAGTCCTAAGTGGTCTGGTTCACACAGTGGCACCACTTCCGGTCTAAACTCCACCTGTGTCTCAAGTCACTTGTCATCTGCCAGAGAATGATTGTAATCAATCTGAAGTAGACAATGTATTCAAGATATTCTTGCTAGTTGTGTAATGCACAGATTGCACACTCATGCAGAGGCCATGCCTTACTGTATATTCTTTCCAACCAAAACAAAATAATTCCCAGGAATTATTCTATTGTACTATCCATATTTCCATTATTTCTGAGGACTCAATTTATTTAGCTCTTTCAGCTTTAATATAGTAATATGATACCAAATAAGATTATCTTATTTCTAAAGCATAAGACTATATACTTCTTTGACTGTATCATGACATGAATATGTTATTTACCATTTACTAAGCACTTGTAACAGATATTGGAGCAGTTTCTTATTTTAATTTTTTTCTGATTATAGAAAATGTGTAAGATACTGGGACTTGGAAGCATATCTAATACTAAAACCAGAGAATCTCTGTCAACACTGTTTACTTTGTGTGTTGTGTATATACACACATACAAAATGGTATATATATTTATATTATTCAAAATTAATCTTTTCTCAATACACATTTACTGTAAGGATTTGAACTGGAGCTTAACTACTTGATATGGTATGGATTTGTGTCTCCACCCAAATCTCATGTGAAATTGTAATCCCCAGTGTTGGAGAAGGGAGGTGACTGGATCATGGGGGTGGATTTCCCCCTTGCCATTCTCATGATAGTGAGTTCTCATAAGATCTGGTTGTTTAAAAGTGTGTAGCACCTCCTCTTTCACTCCCTTCCTCCTCCACCATGTAAGATGTGCCTGCTTCCCCTTTACCTTCTGCCGTGATTGTAAGTTTCCTGAGGCCTCCCCAGCCATGCTTCCTGTAGAGCCTATGGAACTGTGAGCCAATTAACCCTCTTTTATTTTTAAATTACCCAATTTCAGGTATTTTCTATAGTAGTGCAAGAACAGACTCTAATACAGTGACCATTTTTAGAAAAGATCAATCTTTTCAAAACAATACAAAATGAAAAATATTTTACCATAATACTTTGATGACAGTACTCAACATTCCGCTCACTAGTGTGTGTTTTTCTCTCAGAGGCACATGCAGTTTGCTCATAAGGATATCAGAAGAGAAAACAGGAAGCCAAACCAAGCCAAAGCTTCAGATTTGTTGTTGTTGTTGTTGTTTTGCTTTTTAGGCAATTATAGAGAACACATATTTTAGATGAATATCTTAAGAGGAACAGACATTCCAGGATATTTTCCCCATTAGCTTTTATGCATAGCTCCTTTATGCCTTGTTCTATAGAATAAGTTAAGGATGTTAAATTCAGGGTAATAAGCAGGGAACAAGTGTGCTTTCATTTCTCTGTGTATGTTTTTATGTATGTACATATGCTCATATATACACACAAATGTTTTGTTGTTGTTGTTGTTGTTGAAGAGATGGATTTTCACTGTATTGCCCAGGCTGGAGTGCAGTGATTATTCATAGGTGTGATTATCACACATTATAGCCTCAAACTCCAGGCCTTAAGTGGTCCTTCTGCCTCATGTGATCCTCCTGCCCAGCTTCCCAAGCAGCTGGGACTGCAAGCATGTGCCACGGTGCCTGGCTACACATAAATGTTGAATATAACTGCTATCATACTGTATATTTTATATACATTTTAGGTGCTGCTGATTTTTTCACTAAACATTTATCCTGAGAGCCTTCCCATATTTATTATTTTTGAGGACATGATTGTTAAGGATGGTATAAACATCTATATTAAGTCATGCATCATAATTTATTCTTGGCCAAAATAGTATTTATTTTGAACCCATAAACTGAGAAGTTATGTAAGTTTAGAGCAAAAATAGTCATATGTTTCTGTGTTTATTACGTGTATTAGAATGGGCTGTTTCCATGAAGTGCCTCCTTGTGGAGAGATGGGTAAACCGAGACCAGGGAAGGCACCTGGACTTTCCATCGTGTGCCCTCCCAGCACACTGGTTTTCTGTATTTTGCAGTGCTTTTCCTTGAGCAGCTAAATGTCACATTTATGAATGCAGTGCTGCATCCTGGGCGTTCTAACCTATGAATGGATGGAGATGAGAGGTGCTTCTAGGGGAAGAGCAGTATTGGACTAGGAGGCTCCAGGACTGGCTTATGTGTAAGAGAAAGAGTTGCTGCCTAGTTGGAGCATGACCAAGGATTTTTAAATTTGATCTTCTGTTTAGTAAAAAGCTATGGGTCTCAGTTAGAAGACCCCAGTGAGGAGGAGTATGAATGAAAATCTTTCCTTGTTATGTGTGGGAGGTTTAGCATCTTATTCTGGTTCAGAGAATGAGGCCTATGATGTTTTATTTAAAAGGTACTTCCTTATTGGATAAGATCTACCAAGCTGTGAGTAGAATCACCACTAAGACTTTGGCAACTTATCCTCTTTGCCCTTAGTTTTTAGAGCTGTAACATCTTTTAATTTTTTTTTTTTTTTGACATTTTCGGGTGTATTCTATGGGAATTTTGGAGAGGATGTTTTGGGGCACAACATATCTGCTGCTGCCACATTAACCCCCACATCTTGTATATTTTATAATTTTTTAAATGTTACTTCTATATTACTATGGAAGCTATCCACTTTTTGTTTTGAGGTGATAGGAGCCAAATACTAAGTTCTAGGTCATGGTTGTATAAAGACACGTAATCACAATTATAGCCATTCTCATGTATGTGGTGATTGTATAAATGTAAAACTGCATTAGGTAATTTTGTTATTTTGAATCCACAATTACTATGGAATCAAAAATGAACCGGTAAGATTTGAAGGACATGCATTTTTATCCTAAAGAAGTCCCACATTTGGAAGCATATCTCTTGCCAAATATAGAAAAATATAAGAATTTTAGAACACGCCACAGGACATTGCATAAAGGTCCATAAAAGATGATCCTGAATAAAAGTGCTTCAATGCATATGGCTCTGGCTGATGACTCATTTCCAGCCGCCTACTTCAAACAGAGCAAACCTGAAGAGGTTACACACAAGGTTTAGTACTAGGTATTTCCAAGTATGACCTTTGTGGTGTGTCCTCCATCAAGGAAAGTTATCGGCTTAATTCTTCACATGTTGTTAGGATTGTTGGCAGAATAGCAAACCTGGGGATGAGCAGCTCTGGAAAATATTTGACTAGTAAGCCTTTTCCTTGTAGGAAGCACTGGGAAATTATAAATATAGTAGAGAGTCCTTAAAGCCTCAGATATTCTTCAAATCCTTATCAAAGGACAACTTCATCAACAAAAATCTTGCCACTTGAGTCTGTTACCATGCCTCCTAGTACACAGTAATCTTTTCTTTTTCTTCTGTTTCTTTTTTAAGTAAAACTGTTCTCACACTCTCTTACTAACAGAAACCCCAAAGCACATAACACCTCACTTACCTGTAAAAGTGGTTCAATTCACAACCAGTTTTACTGAACTGAAGCAAATAACACTTGGAGAGTCAATTAGGAAAGGGGAACTGCTGTGTTGAACACTATTGCTGAGATTCTAAAGAGATTAGGCCTAAACCAAGAGCTTCACACCTTTGACTCTCAGAGCTTTGGAACAGCATTGGACCATGCTGACTTCTCATCACTGTACCTTGTCAGCATCCCTCTTTTAAAAGCACTGGGCATTGTGTCTACTGAGCAGAAATTGTGGAGATTAATTTTCTGTCTCTAGCAACGTGTCTATACTTGCAAATAAGTTATTCTGTTAAAAAAAATTCTTCTGTGGGCCAGGCACGGTGGCTCACGCCTGTAATCCCAGCACTTTGGGAGGTAGAGGCAGGTGGATCACCTGAGGTCAGGAGTTCAAGATCAGCGTGGCCAACATGGTGAAACCATGTCTCTACTAAAAATACAAAAAAATTAGCTGGGCGTGGTGGTGGGCACCTATAATCCCAGCTACTTGGGAGGCTGAGGCAGGAGAATCACTTGAACCCTGGAGGTGGAAATTACAGTGAACTGAGATCGCACCACTGCACTCCAGCCTGGGCAACAAGAATGAAATTCCATCTCAAAAAAAAAAAAAAAAAA
>NW_012107286.1:919341-927974 GCF_000951045.1 Mandrillus leucophaeus
TATTTATTTTATTTATTTATTTATTTATTTATTTATTTATTTATTTATTTATTTATTTTGAGATGGAGTCTCACCCTGTCACCCAGGCTGGAGTGCAGTGGCGCAATCTTGGCTCACTGCAACCTCCGCCTCCCAGGTTCAAGAAATTCTCATGCCTCAGCCCCCCCGAGTAGCTGGGATTACAAGTGCTCACCACCCTGCCCAACTAATTTTTGTATTTTTAGTAGAGATAGGGTTTCATCACATTGGCCAGGCTAGTCTCAAACTTCTGACCTCAAGTGATCCACCCACTTCAGTCTCCCAAAGTGCTAGGATTACAGGCGTGAGCCCCTGCGCCCAGCCAGCAATACTTCCTATTATTCTTTTTGGAGACGGAGTCTGACTCTGTCGCCCAGGCTGGAGTGCAGTGGTGCTATCTCGACTCACTGCAAGCCCCGCCTCCCGGGTTCACGCCATTCTCCTGCCTCAGCGTCCCGAGTAGCTGGGACTACAGGCACCCACCACCACAGCTGGCTAAATTTTTTTGTATTTTTATTAGAGACGGGGTTTGTTTCATTGTGTTAGCCCACGATAGTCTTGACCGTGTGATCCACCCGCCTCGGCCTCCCAAAGTGCTGGGATTACAGGCGTGAGCGAGCCATCACACCCAGCCCCAGCCAGCAATACTTTTTAAAAACTCAATGCCTTTAGTATCCTACCTCTAAGATCATTTGATTGAATTTTTTAATGTAAATTTAAGGGGTACAAGTGCAATTTTGTTAAATGGCTATATTGTGTAATGATGACTGGGCTTTTAGTGTATCCATCACTTAACGTTTTTTATATGCACTGAGCAATTTCACATCAGCCACCCCCTTTCACTTCTCCACTTTTCCAAGTCCCCTTTGTCTATCATTCCATACTCTATGTCCCTGGGTACAGATTATTTAGCTTCTACTTATTAGCGAGAACATGCAGTAATTTTCTTTCTGCTTCTGAGTTGTTTCACGTAAGATAATGGCCGCAGCGCCATCCAAGTTGCTATAAAAGATATGATTCTATTTTTTATGGCTCAGTAGTATTCCATTGTATATGAATTTTGAGAGCATTCGAAAAAACTTCCCATGGTTATGAACCAAGACCTTCAAACACACACCGATGTACATCTACCTTAGGTCATCACACTGAAACCTTGCTCTCAAAGACTGTGGGAGAAGCAAACCTCTAGGCAAATTATAGTGAGTTCCCAAGAGGCATTCTTAAAGGTAAAAGGAAGTTGGTGGTTTGGTTGTGACATCTGCTGCTGCTGATCCTGAATGTCTTTTCCACTCAGCCCATCCTCTTTATCCTAGGACGTCTCGCTTTACAACACCTATAATTTATATGCTGTGATCATTCATCCAGCAATTATGCATACTCTTCAGTCCCTAGGTTACTTAATAGAGTGGTACGCTTTACTCCTGCAGCCCACAAATTAAATGCAGCATCTTTATAACTATCATTGACCCCAGTATCGGAAAGAGAATCAGCATAGTGTTTTATTATTTTTTGTGTGTGATACGTACTTTGGAATTATGCCTTAGGCAGTTCTTCCAGTAAAGGAACTTTTTATGGGTTCTTGTTTAAAAACTATTTTGATAACCATGGGCAAATTAATTAATCCCATTACAATTCAGTCTGTTCTTCTTTAAAATAGAGATAATGAAGTATATTTTGGACCCTAAATATGGGTAATATGTCTAGCATAGTAATCAGTGAGTATGTGTTGGGAGGCATGGGTAGCTATTATTGTTGTTGGTACATAAAAATGATAGCTATCAGTGTAATATCAGTATTATTGCAATTTATAAATTCTTCAGCTTAGTGGCTTGATTTTCTCAATTTCTTCACTGTTACAGTCTGTTAGGAAATTTGTCATTGAGATTTCAAAAGGAATGTTTTATAATTTGTTAAAATATATGTCTATTGTTTATACATAATTTTTGTTATACTTTAAGTTCTGGGATACATGTGCAGAACGTGTGGGTTTGTTATATAGGTATACACGTGCCATGGTGGTTTGCTGTACCCGTCAACTCATCATCTACATTAGGTATTTCTCCTAATGCTATCCCTTCCCTAGCCCCCCACTCCTGACAGGCCCTGGTGTGTGATATTCCCCTGCCTGTTTCCATGTGTTCTCATTGTTCAACTCTCACTTATAAGTGAGAACATGCGGTGTTTGGTTTTCTGTTCCTGTGTTAGTTTGCCAAAAATGATGGTTTCCAGCTTCATCCATCTCCCTGCAAAGGACATGAACTCATCCTTTTTTTAATGGCTACATAGTATTCCATGGTGTATATGTGCCACATTTTCTTTATCCCTTCGATCATTGATGGGCATTTGGGTTGGTTCCAAGTCTCTGCTGATGTGAACAGTGCTGCAGTAAACACGTGTGCATATGTCTTTATGTAGAATGATTTATAATCCTTTGAGTATATACCCAGTAATGGGATTGCTGGGCCAAATGTTATTTCTGGTTCTAGATCCTTGAGGAATCGCCACATTGTCTTCCACAATGGTTGAACTAATTTACACTCCCAACAGTGTAAAGGCATCCCTCTTTCTCCATATCTTCTCCAGGATCTGTTGTTTTCTGACTTTTTAATGATCACCATCCTAACTGGCATGAGATTGTATCTCATTGTGGTTTTGATTTGCATTTCTCTAATGACCAGTGATAATGAGCTTTGTTTCATATGGTTTTTGGCCACATAAATGTCTTCTTTGGAGAAAAGTCTGTTCATATCCTTTGCTCACCTTTTGATTTGGTTGTTTATAGATAATATTTTTAATGGTAAAAGGTTAAATTTGGGGGATTGGAAAATATTAAACTTTCTAATCTCATTTTTGGTTTTGGTTTTTGGCTTGTTACAGATTATATTAACTGTTACAAACCTAGACCCAAATTCGATGTCCCATAGGCATTTTTTAGTCAGTATTTCCAAAAATGAAGATATTATTCTCCTTCCTTACTTACTTCCTCTCTTCTTCCCATCCTTCCTTCCTTTTTTAATCTCATTCCTTCCCCATCATGTACTGATTATCTCTTATTGTCAGGTTACTATCTTAGGGAATGTATGTGCAATCAAGAATTAGTTACAATCATTGCCCTCATACAACTTATAAACTAGGAAGATACATTAAACAAATGAATTACAGAAAGAATTATTTCCAAGTAGAGCTGATGAATGCAACAATGGAAAGCTCAGCATTCAATGAGAGTAAATAACATGCAAATAAGATGGAAACCTAACTCAGTCTGAGGGATGCTGGAGAGAGTCATGGATGCCCGCCCTGAGCTGAGACCTGCAGGATGAGACAGGGAATGACCACTTTCTCTTGTTAGCATCTCTCTTTTAAAAGCACTAGGCATTGTGTCTACTGAGCAGATACTGTGGAGATTTATGAGTCTCTAGTGGTGTGTCTATACTTGCAAAAAAATTTTACTATTGTAAAGCATTCTTTTATTTTGTGCATATTTGAGAAGCCTAATAGTCTTCTCCTTTGTGGTTCTGTTGTTCATCCCCATTAGCTGTGTTCAGTATCCAAAGAAACAAGGCAATCAATCAGACTTCGAAATGTCTTCTGCAGACTTATGCATCCTTTTCTTTTTGCTGTTTCATTTCAAGTACAAGCATCCTCCAGGTCACTCAAGCTTAAAATCTTACATTACGTTTGACACTGTATTCCCTTTTGCCTCAACAAGTAACAGGCTGCCCACTTTTCTTGATTTGGCATCTTCTTTCCTGTATCCCCATGAATGAATAAATTCTCCCTCTCACCATATTAGTTACATCCTTCTTTGCCCCAAAGCTTTATTTTTCCTTTCATCCAAGAAATATTTACCGAGCACTTCCTGTGTGCCAGGATGCTGCTAGTGCCAGTGTCACAGAAGTGAATGAGAAAACCCGTGGTCGTCACAGAGCCTGCAACCTACCTGAAGGAAGACACGATTAACAAATAGGGACAGTGTGCTAAGCTACAGGGGAGGCATGTTCTTCCTAGAGGAAGGGATATTTGGGCTGAGGCTTGAAGGGGTGAACAGGAGAAAGCCAGGTACAAGTGAGATGGGGGTTGTGTGAGGAACATCCAGCCAGAAGAGACAGCAAATGCAAGGACCGCAGGGATCAGGTGAGTGGAAGTAATGATGTTGTAGAGATCAGCTAGCTCCAAGTGTGAAGGCTCTTGCTAACCATCTTAAATAATTTTGACTATTTCCTAAGAGTATTGAGAGCCACTGAAAGGTTTAAGCAGGGCAGTGAGGTGATGAGAAACATCCCATCAGTTGCCATTTGGGAATTGAAATGACGGACACTGGAATAAGAAATAGGAAAACGCTCGGTGGGGAAGATAAACTTGGTTTTTCTTTTTTTCTTCCAGCTGGTCCTCTCACCTTCAGTCTCTCCCCTTTCCATAGCCCAACCTATGCTGTTCCGTGCTGTAGCCAGATTGGCTCCCTGGTGCACACACTGCTGACCTCAACTCAGAGACCTTTAATGCCATGTATACTGCTCCTGGAATACAATCTGCATTTTCCACCCTGTTATTCAAAGCTTACAATGATCTGGCTCCATCTCTGTTTTAAAGCTTTCTTTACATGATTCCTCTTGTCTTCCTGGTTGTAACTATACACTCCACACACTCCGGAACTTTCCCACAATATCCTTTTGTCCTGGGCTCCCTCCCCCTCTTTCCTCTCTGCCTGAATGAACACTGAAACCTGTTCCTCCTTTCATTCTTGCTCACTTGTCAGCCCTTCCAGGATAATTTCACTTGTTTCCAGTGCCAGTAATTTCCCTTTCCTCTGAAATCCTCATTATAATGCAATTCACAGGGTGATGGCGTTCATCACCTCCCCCACACAGTAGAGCCAGTTCAGAGGCAGGGTGACATCATTGTTCTTACGGTTCTTAAGAGCACGAACTCTGGAACCAAACTACCTGGATTCAGATCCTGGCTCTGACAGTCCCTACCTGTGTAACCCTGAGCACATCACTTAAATTATCTTTGCCCTATTTCCCTCCAGTAAAATCAAAGTCTCGTCTTTCTAAGGTATTGTGAGGATTAAATGAGTAAATGTATGCAAAAATGCTTAATTTAGTGTCTAGCATATAGTGTTGCCTAAATATTTAGAAATCATATTTATCACTTACATGTAATATTCACTCCATGAAATTATAATTTTTTTGAAGGACCTAATCCACATCTGACATGTTTTATGACTTCCAGATCCCTTACTGCCTCACGCAGAGTAAATAAATATTGAATATGTGAATTAGGATACCAATGATTAGGAAGCCCTAATCAGTTTTCAAATAGTTTATTTTGAAGGTAACATTTTCCCTTTACTAAAATAAATCATTGAGCAAATATTTAATATGCATAAACTTTTGGTTTGTAAAGAACACAGAATACACTGAGGAACAGGCCCTTCTTCAATTTTACAATAATTCAGAGAGGCAACCATACAGATAACTACAATATAAGATGCAGTAGAAGAAGCATAAAGTCTATAAAAGTCATGGTAGGAATTCAAAAGAAGGGGTGGCTGGGGTGATCAGAAACGAATTTGTTGAGATAAGATATAGTTGTGCTGCAATGAGAATAACTTTCAGAACAAAGCATAAATAAACCAACTATCCTAATAATATTAGCCAATACTTATTGAATACTCACTGTACTGGGCACTGTGACTGCTTACCATACACTATCACACTTAAGCTTTGATATATTTCCAAGATGAAGTATTTTTGTTGCCATGCCCATTTTACAAATGGGACAACTGAAGTATAGCAACGCAATGTTAAATAAATTGTGGAAACCCACAACTAAGAAAGAGTAGAGCCAGAATTGGAACCCGGGGAGCCTGGATTCAAAGCTTGTTCTCTCTCACACCACCAGCATTGCCTGTGGCACATGCACACTAACAGTTACAGTCCACTATTTGCTGAACTATTTTTAATAACACATGTTAGTTTACTAGAATTTCATTGTTTATTTTTAAACTTATACCTCCACCATGGATGCTAAAAAATATTGTTATTTCATGTATTTCTGGCCCACCCGATCTTTCACTTATACTAACAAGTCCTAAACTTCTTTATCTGTGAAATAAAAAGTTTGAAGGTACATCAGTAGTTCCCAAACAGCTCAAAAGTAAGTATTTTTAAGTAAAAATTATGTAGACTTCTATATTACAGTTGTTCACCTTTGCTCATTCATTACCTAAAGAAAGCTTGGTGGATAATGAAAAGCTTTACTGATAGGATTTCGCAGCCCCCAAGAATCCACTGTTCCAGAAGAATTTCTATGGCCATTTCTAGCAGAAATATTTGAGATTTTACATATTCCAGACTTCAGACCCGTGTGTGTAGTCTCTGATCTATCATTCTCTCTACCATGAGAAGGAGCAGATATGCTCCCCACATGCTTTAATTTTCTGTCAAGGATTCTCCAACTTGTCTTTCTCCCCTAAGTTTTTCCTCCTCGTTTTAGCTTCAAGTCCTTAGTAAACCATAAAGCTTGCTTTGCAGAACTTGTTATTCCTATCGAACTACTATGCAAAGGAAATATGTCTAAAATACACGAGCTCAAACTTGGAATACAAATTTATAGAATTTTAACTTGTTCTGTGAAAATAGTAAAAGAACAGGTTTTTATTTCCTTCTTTTTTTTTTTTTTTTTCTGAATCTAGACCTTTTTCTGGTAGATTAAATCCTGAAGGAAAATATTTGTATCTTCACATAGACCTAGCAAATTGGAAAACTAAGGACAAATTCTGTGTATGTGAAATAATAAAGTTGAATATTTTTGCCTGACTTCAGGAGCATGCAAAACCACATTATCTCCTGTTTACACCTATTTTTATACCTTTCTTTAATTTCTCCTTAACACTTTTGTCCATATTTTCTCCATTCCTTGAGAACGTTTTATTTTTGTGTAATAGAAATACTTGAGAAATGCCAGGAGAGTTTAGGTAATTCATTCTTGGCAGTGCTAGAGAGAGAGGCTATATTTATAAAATATCAGCAAGAAAATGTCAGTACCTACCCTGTGACCCCCAGCAACATGCACATCTCTGGCAGGAAAAAACAAAAGTCATACTCAGGGTTTTGGCAGTGGGCATATTTTCTGTTATGACCTCGCTTTCAGCAGAAACAGTTCAGCAGCTGCTTCAGCGAAGATTGAGTCTGTGCTCTTCAATAGTATTAATCCTTTAACACTGCAAGGTTTCTTAGGCAGGGTCAAACCAATTCTTATTCTACAAGGACTCACTCAAAACTGCCCAGTAGCATATGAAAAGTAGTAGAGTGTCTTGCACGTATCTGTTCACTCTTCGCTGGAATTGGCCGCTCATTTCTTTGTGGTCCCACTGAAATTGCAGAAATATTTATCACAGTACTTACGTTACTTGAATGCAATTTCCTATTTCCATGTCTCTTTTCGCCCTCTTCCTGGCCTTTGTATCTTGTATCGGCAGCACCCAGCACAGTGCCTGGCTCGTGGTAAATGCTTAATTAATATTTGTTGAACGAAAACTCTGGAGTGAGAGAGTATGGAATTAGTGAGGTAATTGAGCCAAGTAGTAAATATGAAGTGGTAGATTGTTTGCAAGATGCAGTACCACATAGCAGTCTCAGGGCTGTGTCAGACGGGGGAAAGGGATTGCCAGAAGTGTGAAGATGGGAACAAGGGGCTCTGGGGGAGAGTGGCAACGGTACTATCCTTGCTTGCTCATTTTGGACAATAAAGAGAGGTAAGTTTGGACATACACTGAAGACTTAGAGACAGTTGATGGAAACTTCTAGAAGTTAGATTTTAAGAATTTAGATTTTATTTAATAAGCAGTAGGGAGACTCTGTATTTCTTTGGTCCGGACAATAAATGGTCAAAATAGTATTTTAAATAATTATTCTGATGGGTATATGCTTATATCAAAATTCATATGTATGAAACATCAGGTTATGAGATATTGACTTGGGTCTGTGGGTCATCAGTTGATCCTGAAGGTCTCTTTCTGTTTTCATCCCACAGGTTGTTATTTTGTACTTTGAGCCAAGCACATTTCGCTGTATTCTGCTAAGATGGGTCCGTCTTCTCGGTTTTGCTACTGTTTACGGAACTGTCACTCTCAAACTTCACAGGTATATATATTTTATTCATCGTCGTTCTCATGGAAGGATCAAAGTGATTAGCTTAGCACATAATTGTTAGCTGCGCCGACCACTTAAATGACTCAATTTCAAGATACTGTATATTTTTCACTTTCAAGGTGACATCTTTGGATTCTTCAGGGAAATATTTGATACAACTGAATTACTTGAACAAGATGCTTCAATAAAATGTGTCATTGGTTATGGAAAGGGTTAGTTCCTAATAAGTTTAAAATATGAAACAGTATAGTTCAGAACAGGAAGGAATACAAAGGTAATACTGCTGAAATAATGATACACAACCAGAGTGGCCAGAGTCCCATAGAGAAACACACTTATTTGACAAAAACTACTGTCCTCCATTCCCAAGTTCCATGCCCCAAGGTAATCCTGCTGATATTCGATGGGTGAAGTTCAGAAAATAGTGCTTTTGGCTTTTCTCCTTAACCAGTGTGCTTC